>NW_026137980.1:600000-822726 GCF_019393585.1 Leptopilina boulardi
TAACTAAAAATTGTTCATTTAATTTTCGACTCTTCTTTTTTTTTATGGAGGGGATTTTATTAATTTTTCCAATATTATACAAATATAATGTGATTTTTAAAGCATCATAAAGATTTTTGAAAGATATTTCAAAAATACAAACAAAAATCTTTTTTTCTGCTTATTTAAAAAAATGTACATTGTATTAATATTGAGAAAAAAGAGAGAGAAAGAGAGAACAAAATTTTTTTTTTTTCCTATATAAGAAACGGAATGAGAACTTTAATTTCTCAAAAAAAGAAAAAAAAAGAGTCAGTAAAGATCTCATTTCTTTTCTCAAACGTACAAAATAGTTGTACGATTATAATATATATATATAAAAAAAAAATTTCGTTAAAAAAGAAAATAATTCCACTCGATTTTATTTTTGAAATTATTTTCTTCGCTTCGCTTTTTTTTTCGCCTATCCGATGTTAACAATCGCTTAAAAAAACATTTCACAACAATTCCGTGAAACGATTTCTTTTCTTTTTTACAAGAAAATTCCTTTTTCTTCACTTGGAATTTTTCTTCTTCACTACTAATTTTGAAAACAGTGTTTTTTTCAATCTTGTGAATTTTTATCATTTTTCAAAAAAAAAAAGGAAAATAAGAACCGAAAAAAGGGAAGGAAAAAATTCACTGTTTTCAAAAACTAGACCTATAAACGTCGCTAATCAACGATTATACAAATACTCCGTCACACTTTTTCTTTTTTTTTCCTTTTTTCATTTTGTTTTTTTTTTTCTAAAAAAAAAAAGAACCATTTATTTACTTTCGTGTTTTTTTTTTCGGCGCACAACTGCAACAATTCTCGAATTATTGTATATATTTTATATATAATTTGGACAGAGAAAAGTGAGAGTCGCTTTATCAAGAAAAATTGCGTGTGTGAAGTTCCAAAAAATTTGTCAAATAAAAAAAAAAAACGAAAAAAATTTCAAATATCAAAAAGTTTCTGTACAAAATATCAATTGATATTATAATCACCAAGGAACAATATTATGGACTTCACACAACACCTTGATAATAATTCGATGTATTTTGCGACTGATTTTTTTTTTTCACATACATACACGCACGCATACACACACATAAAAAATGCGTGAATTTTTTTTTTTATCTACATTGAAATTTTCTTATTTTCTTTTTTTTTTTTTACAATTTTACATTGAAAGAATTTTTTTTTTATCATTCAAATTTATTTCATCAGACATTTTTTTTCGTCATTTCACAAAAAAAAAAATTATTTCAATGTAAATTGAAATTTCACGTAGATTAAAAAAAAAATTGATTCACGCATTTTCTGCGTGATTTTTTTTTTTGTTATCTTTCAATCGTCAAAACTGCCATAGTGGAAAAAAATTTTTTTTTTCTTTCATCACGATAAATTTCTAAAGAAAAAAAAAAATAATATTTAAAAATTTATTTCTTTGAAAATAAATCGTTTGAAAGGCAGTCAAAACGAATGCGCCCAAAATAATAGAAAAAAATTTAAATAAAAATTTAATTTTACAGTTTGCAACAAGTAAATAAATTTATCATCACAAATTTTACTCTTATAATCAGACTCGTGACTTTTTATCATATTTTTTTTTCTTTTGTTTCAATATCACATCTAACATGGGGTTTGGGGTGAGGGTGTGTTTTTTCAATTCTTTTTTTTTTTTTTTTTTTTTTTTTTGATGAGAAAAAAAGAATCGAAAAAAATCCATAATAAAAAAATTATATATTTCGGAAGAGATCACACTTCATTTGAAGTAATTGACAAAAAAAAACCGGTAATCGATGTTAATAATAATAATAATAATTATAATAATAATACAATAATAATAATTATAATAATAGAGGCAAAAATTGCAGATAAAAGATCACAAGCTAGTTCATTTGTTGATTTTTTAGTTTCTAAGCCGTTAAACTTTTTTCTAAATTGGCTTTTATATATTTTTTTTTCACTAGATAAATAGAAATTTTTTAAAAAAGCTGTTAAAGAGTTTTTTTTTAAATACTGAAGAATAAAAAAAAGCCGATTGTACTTCTTTTCAATTAAATCATTTATCGGAAGAGAAAAAAAAAGAAACGCATAATTTAAAAAAAAAAAAAAAAATGAATCAATCTAAGACGCGAGGTTTTTATCTCATTGGAATTCATTTTTTTTTATATATATTCACTACTTCTTATAGAATGCATATAATAGTGAATTTAGTAAACCTCGCGAGAAAAAAGATGTTTTTTTTCTGGGGGGGAGGGTAGAGGGGGGGAACGGTTTATAATGCTCTCAGTATTTAAAAAAAAAAAAAAAATTTCATATACGGAAATTTTCTTTCTTTTTTTTTTTACCATCAATGGACCCGCCAAACATTCGCACAACAAACGCACCGATTTTGACACATACTTTTTTTTTTTTTTTTTTTGAAACATACCAAGAGTTCAATGAGATTTTTTTTTTTCTGCCAGTCTTCAACGTGTTTTTTTTTTTTAACTTGACATTTTGGCAAATTGACGAATAAAATTTGTGTAGCCAAAGAAAAAACACGTTTTAAAATTGTCGTTCTTTTTCTTTTTTTTTTCACGTGAATAAAAAAAAAGAAATATCTTTTGCCATTGATTTCTTGATATATTTCTCACAATCGCACACTAAATTTAATTTAACTTTAAATAATGATTAATATACCCAAAAGCATTGTAAACCGTTTGTTTTACTTCTTTTTTGTCGTATATAAATGAAGATTTCGTAAAGAAAAATGTCACTTTTTTTTTCTTCGATTACGAAATACTTGATTTTTGTTTTGTTTTGTTTAATTGTTTGTGTATTACGAAATTCTTTTCATAAATCTAGGTCACATATTCGGCTGGTGGTTTAATGAATATTGAAAAAAAAAAAAAAAAATTTTTTTTCTTTTCCATAAATTAATTGAAAATATTAAATATGCTAAAATTGCAAATTATATATATATATAGTTTTTAGCGCTTTTTTCATTTGGACAGTTTCTTAATTTTTTTGTTGTGAGATGTGCAAATAATGCAGGAAAAGAAAAAAAAAAATGCTTCTCAAAGGAATGGAGAAATTCTTTTTCAATCAATTAATTTCAAGTCATTTTTTTTTTTTTTTTGAAAACTTTTCGTTTTCAATGTTTTTTTGTTTTTTTTTTTTTGTTGAAGAGGGTTTCCTTTTCTTTTCAATCACACAATATTTCGATTTGAATATAATTTCTTTTTTTTTTCGTAATCATTAAAAAAAAAATTCTCAATTAATATGTGCGATTGTTTGTTTTGTTTTTAAGAAAAAGATTGTTTTCTTTCTTTTTTTTAAATAAAGAATTTCCCGATTTCTTACGAATACATTTTTGTTTGTTTACTATTTTACATCCACCAGCCAGATTATTTATAAAAATAATTGTATAAAACTGGTCAATTTTACAACATCTGACACTCAATCACAGTATGTATATATTTATATAAATATCAGTAAAAAATCCAATCACATTTTGAAAACTTAAAAAAGAAACGAAAAAAAAAATGTCTATTAAAAATGGAAAAAAAAAATTCTTTTTGAAAAAAAAAAAAAAACAATTTAGTGATTTGAATTTCAGAGTTGTATGACAGTAAAGAATTGAAACAAAATCAAGCCAAAATCGATTTAAAAAATAAAAAAAAAAAACGTTTATACATAAATCTCGAAAATAATAAATGTTATGGGTGTTTTTTTTTTTTAATTCTATACATTGAATATCGATTAACAGCAAGAGTTCTTTTTTCCTTTTTAAACCCATTTTTATGTTGTAAAATGAAAAAAAAAGAAAAGAAAACCGTTTAGAATGAGATAGAATCGGTATAAAAATCTGCTGTTTGAAAATGACAATATATGAAATGTTTGTATATACATTTTCGGCAGAATGAGATGAAAATTCTTATTTTTTGCGTGCTACTTTTTTTTTTTAGATAATGGCTTGACTTTGAATTAGCATTATGTACACTTAAAGATATTTTTTTTTTTTGTTTTATATACAAAGAATGACTCGCACTGGCACTCAAATCACTTCATTCACTGAGTTTACCGAGCGCTTAGCGAATGATTATTTCATGCTCAGTATACCATTATTTACAAGTAAACCATTTGTTTTTTGTCCATATATAAGTCTCGAGGATAATTATTGTGTTTGTTTTTTTTTCATCATCATCATAGTTTCTTCGCGTGCAAACATGTTTATCTAAATGTTTGTATAGCACTGTTCCTTATCTCACTTCTACTTACTATTATTATTTTTTTCCCATAATACACTTTCAATGCACATTTTTTTGTAAATAAATCTTCATCAGACTTAAGTAACTTGAAACTTTTCACACTTGTTTATTTATTTTTTTTTTTAATCATCATCTAAATTTTTCCAAGTTCAAGTTTCAATATCACTTTCGCTTCTTCTTCTTCTTCTTCTTGACCAAAAAAAAAAAAAAAAAAAAAAATCACACACACTTTGAAACTTTTTTCCTTCGTTTTCTTTTCTTCATCTTCTTATTCTTCATGTCTCTTTGAGCGATAATAAAAAGCGATTTTATTTTTATTATGGAAACTACTTCGACACATTACCCTCTTCCAAACTATTATTGTCTTCTGGCCGCGAGACGTATAAACTGGGATCGATCACTTTTGGAATCGGTTTAATTTCAGTGCCAAGTTCTTGTTCAATACGATGAAGATTGAAACGATCCTCATATGTGATTAGATTAATTGCAATACCTAAATGGCCGAACCTTCCTGAACGACCGATACGATGCAGATATGTCTCTGCCATTTTTGGGAAATCAAAATTGATCACAACATTCACTGCTTGCACGTCAATTCCTCGTGTGAATAGATCACTGCAAACCTATAATAAAAAAAATAAGAAAAGAAAAAAAAAACAAAATTACATTAGAATTTTTTACTATCAGGCATTGGATGGATTTTAAGATGAGCCAAAAGTTTTCAACGTTCAAATGAATAAAATATTTTTTTCAATCTATAAATTATTAAAAATTTTAATGTCAATGTTAAATAAAACAATAAATTAAACTAATATTAAATTAATAACTTCTTTTTAGATATTTAAAACAATAATTTTTGATAAAATTCGTATTTAAAGAAGTTACAAAAAAAATTTTGTTCATTTGAAAGTTCAAAACTTTTGGCTCATGACTTTAAGATACAAAAGAAATTGTTTTAGTCGATTTACAATCCTAAAAAAAAGTCGAAAAAGTCGATTTTTTATTTCTAATAAATTTAATTAGTTAATAAATATTTTATTTCTAATAACTATTTTGATTAAATATTGAATTAACCCCCCCCCCCCCCCCCTATGGTTAGACTCGAGGTAACTCGGGGTGACCAAATGTATTATATCTCGTCAATAAAAAAAAAAAAAAAACACGGTTTGTCATGATCCTAATTGGAAATTGAAGATCTAGACATTTCAGAAACACAGGTATGTAAGAAGATTTTAAATTAAAATAAATTTTTGCAAATTTGAATAGCTGTAGATTTTTTAATTTTTTACACCAATTGAATTTGTCAAAGTTTTACGTTCGAGAAGTTGGCAACTATATTTTATTTTTTCAAAAAAGCTATTTTTGTGCTAAATTGTGCTGCAAAAATTTTTTTGAAAAAATTAAAAATAGGGGTCAAAATTTGAAAAAAAAAAAACAGATTTAGACTCAAAAATGATAAATTTTTATTCCAATCAAATCATTCTGCAAGTTATAATGTAATACCAATAAAATCTACAAAAAAAAGATTTAAAAAAAAATTTTTGTTTCAAAAAAAAAGGAAATTTTAATAATCAAAATTAAAATTTTTAATTCTAAAATGGGAAAATATCAAAATTTTTCAAAATCAATTTTTGTGCTGTATTCTGCACGACTAGTACAAAAATAAGCTAAAAGAAACATTTTTGAAAAATTGTTTAAATTCCAAAGAAATTGCAATTTTACTACTCAAAATTAACATTTTTAACCCTAAAATGGGCAAATATCAAAATTTTTGAAAACCAATTTTTGTGCTGTATTCTGCACGACTAGCACAAAAATAATTCCTAAAAATATTTTAGAAAAAAAAAAAATGTATAAATTCCAAAGAAATTACAATTTTATTATTCAAAAATATAATTTTCATCCCTAAAATGGGCAAATATCAAAATTTTCAAAAATCAATTTTTGTGCTTTATTTATTATTTATAATAATTCTTTTTTGCTTTAAGCTTACATAAAAAAAAACACAACTAAAATTGAACTTCAAAAATTTTGACATTTGTCCATTTTTGGCTTAAAAATATTGTTTTCGAGTAATAAAATTACTATTTCTTTGAAATTTACACAATTTTTCTAAAATGTTTTTGGTGTTTATTTTTGTGCTAGTCGAGAAGAATTCAGCACAAAAATTAATTTATAAAAATTTTGATCTTTGACCATCTTAGAGTTACATTTTTTAATTTTGAGTAATAAAATTGCTATTCCTTTTAAATTTTTCCAAAATGTTTTTACAGATTTTTTTTTGTGCTAGTCGTGCAGAATATAGCACAAAAATTGATTTACAAAAATTTTAGTATTTGCCCATTTTAGGATTGAAAATGTCATTTTTGAGTAGTAAAATTGCAATTTCTTTGGAATTTAAACAATTTTTCAAAAATGTTTTTTTAGCTTTTTTTGTAGGGATTTTAATTAATAAATTTTCGTTTTTATGAAAAAAAATTTTTTTTTTAAATCTTTTTTGTAGATTTTATTGGTTTTACATGATAACTTGCAGAATGATTTGATTGGAATAAAAATTAATTATAAATTTTGAGACTAAAACTGTTTTTCCCAAATTTTGACCCCTATTTTTAATTAAAAATAATTAAATAATAATAATAATTAAATTAGCACAAAAATTGCTTTTTTGAAAAAATAAAATGGCGTTCCCAACTTCTCGGACGTCAAAGTTTTTAATTAAAACTTTTTTTAATGGCCTAAATTTCAAAAAAAAATTTTTTTAATAATTTTAAAAACTTGAATTTTAGAAGAGAAACCAACGTAGTTTAAATTATTTTTAAATTTTTCTAAATTTAGGCAATAATTAAATTTTACAGAATTTTTAATTAAAAAATGTTTTAAATAATTTATTTTTTTTTGTTTGAAGAATTTGATGGAAATTATTGGTTAAAATTATTATTAATTATTAAATTATTAAGTTTAGGTATTTAAAAATACTTGAATTTCATGTGATTTTGATTTGAAATTATTGGTAATTTTATTTGCTGTAATTGTTTTCTTTAAAAATTTCAAAGAATTATTGAATTTTTAAAAATATTTAATTGAAAAGTATTTTTAGATATGTAATTGAATTTTTGAAGATTTTTTTTTAGAATAATTGAAAATAATTAAATTAGCCAAGAATTTGGTTTAAAAAATTGTCTTTTATTGACTTAAAAAAATATTTCTTTAGTTAGTAATTAATTTTTTTTATTGAAATAATTTTCGTTGAAAAAAAAAAATTAATTCACGGAATCCATTAAAATTTCATAATAAAATTTATTGTTTTTTTCCGGTTTAAAAAAAAATTCAAGGTTTTCTAAATTAAAAATTTTACAGTAACAGACAAATAAATTCCAAATAATTACCTATTAAAAAAAAAAAATAATCATCTTGTTATACATCGTATGAAAATAAAAAAAAAAATTATATGTAAAAATGTATTACATAAAAATTTACATCAAATAATCTTCAAATAATAAATAAGTTTATTATTTGGTCTAAATTTTTTTATATATTATAATAATAAAAATTCAAAAACTTGAACTCTCTATACCTAAAGTAAAAATGTTTTTTTTTTTCTAAAAATAGTAAAATTTGCTTCAAATTAAAAACAAATTTTCATTCAAAAATGTTCAACAAATTAACGAAATAGAAATTGAACATAAACAATGTTTACAAATTATTTTTTCAAAATAAAAACACTTCAGTGAAGTTCACTAAGTTTATGATCAATGATTGAAAAAAAAATATATTTTTTAACTCGAAAAATAATAATTTTTTGACTACAAATATTTCTTCTAAAAATTATTGCTCGAAGAGCATTGCGGAAATTTTTTTTTTAAATTATAATAATTTGCATAGAAAATTATTTAATTTATATTCAAAGTAAAATCAGAAGATTCTTCTATTTTGAAATGAATGAGTTTTAAAAATTCATAGTTTTTTCAAGGCATAACTCAATTAACATCATTTCCCCATTTTTCAGTTTTTTTTTTTTTTTTTTTTTTATTAATTATTTATTTAGATCTATTAATTTGTAGGTAATAATATTAAACATTTAAAATTTGTTTAAGAAAATATTTGAAATGAGTTTTTTTAGAGCGGGAAGAAAACATCGTCAAATAGTAAAGAATGAAAAAATAATAAATAGTTGCTTACCAAATTTCGGCACAGCCCTGCGCGAAAATCGTGGAAAACGCGGTTACGATGAGCCTGAGCCATTTTTGCGTGGATATAATAACAACAATATCCTAAATCCGTAATTTTCTTTGCCAGTAATTCCACGCGCTGTGTCGTATTACAGAATATTATACTCTGATTTATTTGCAGCTATAAAAATAAACAAACAAATATTTATTATTTAATATTAATAATAATCTATAAATAATTATTACTAATTTTTATTATTAAACATCGAATTAACAAAATTCATTTTAAAAAAATTAAGTTTTTGTTGTTTTCAAAAATTTTGTAATTTTAAAAATATTTTACATACTTTGTAAATTATTGTTTTATCCTAAATGTTTATCACTGTGTATTTAAAAAAAAAAAAAGTTTTAACCATTTCAAAATATTTCTCTTCTTTTATTATAATAGATATTTTCGTTTTTTTTTTTTTTTTTAGATTTTCGATGCCATGTTTAATAATATTTCTGAAGATAATTTTGAAAAATGCTATTTGAAATTGAATTCTTTTTTATTAATAGAAAAATTTATTTGAAAAGTAATAATAAAAATAAACAAACCTTGGAAAATAACGTGTTAAGGCAGTGAACTTTCTGTCTTTCCTGTACAAAAGCATAATATTGTGTCACACCCTTTAGAGTCAGCTCTTCCATCAAATTGATCTCATATGGATCTCTCAAGTGTTTTTCCATGAATTGCTTCACAGTCAGAGGAAATGTGGCTGAATACAGCAATATTTGACGTCTCTGCGGTAATCTGAAAATAAATTTATAAAATATCATAAATATAAAAAAAAACAATTTTTCAAAATAAATTTTCTCAATTGAAAAATTTTTTTTCTTCAGCAATGCAAAAAAGTAATATTTTAAATTTCTCTTATTTTGTATTCTAAAAATAAAAAATACATATAATAATAGTTATATACTCTCCTTACCCCAATAAAATTTCAAAGATAAATAAAAAATATTAAAAATTGTAACACGAATATTCGAATTCGGAAATTTAATTTATATTTAAATTAATTATAATAATAAATTTTTTCTTTTAAATTATGTACACACTGAAAAAAGGGTTTGATATTGATAACCAAACGTTTAGTTGGTATTTAAGCAACCAAATTTTTTTTTGTTGAATCAACAAAATTTTGGTTGTTCAAATCAAACTTTAGTTAGGACAACAAAAATCCTTTTTTTCTAATTTTGGTTGTGTCTGATTGAGACAATTAAAATTTTGTTGATTCAACAAAAAAATTTTGGTTGCTTAAATACCAACAAAACGTTTGCTTGTCAATACCATACCCTTTTTACAGTGGCAAATATAATAAAAACACACCTCGAGATCACGTGATCCAACATTCCTTTAAAGTCTTGAGACAGAAGTTTGTCAGCTTCGTCTAACACGAGAATCTTGCAGTGCTCCATATTTGCGACATTCTGATCGATGAGATCAAGAATTCTACCTGGTGTGGCTATGATAACTTGCACTGTTTCAAAAAAAAAAAAGAGCAAATTAATAAAATTTATGAGATCAAGATTTTCAAGAGAAAAAAAAAGAGTGAGAGACAACGCTAGTTAATTTATAAAAGTATTCTCTCGTTAGAATAACAATAATAATAATAATGTGTGTGTATACCTTTCTGATAAATCCTCATGATATCATCACGCAAGTTTGTTCCACCAGTGGTAACCATCACTTTAATCTCCAAGTGCTTTGCAAGCTCGATCAATATTTGTGAAGTCTGTAATGCCAACTCTCTGGTGGGCACAATTACTAACGCCTGTATCACATCTCTCTTTGAGTCAACCTTTAGACGAAACACACAAAAAAGAAAATCGAAAATCATTCATCATCAAAAATTAATAAACCTTTTTTTTTTTTTAATTACAAATACTGTAAATCGGGGCTATTATGGTACACCAGGAGCTATTATGGTATACACTAGTTTTTAACTTGTAAAATATTCATTTCGAAATGTTAAAATTTTTACACGTAACTATAATTTTGTCACATTTAGTAAATTTATTTAGTAAATTCGGTTTTAGAAATCAGAAAAAAAATTTATGACGAATAAATTTTGTTGGAAATTGGAAAATTCTGTACAAAGCTGAAGTACGCAACGTTTAAGATAAACGATTTTTTAAAATGAAAAATTCTATAATTTTTTGCCTAAATAATATTTTTTTGTATTTTTCATTAATCAACAAATTATATATATAAAAAAAAAATACTTTTTAGGCAAAAAATTATAGAATTTTTCATTTTAAAAAATTATTTCTTTAAAAATCATTCATCATAAACGTTACGTACTTCAGCTTCATAATTCTGTGAAAATCTATATCAATTATAAAAATTCATAAAGGTTAGTTTCAGAAATATTTAAGATACATGTTAAAAATTTAGTTATAAAAATATATACTCGATGGGCAAACTTTTTATTAAGTATTTTAGGAGAAAAGTGTCTTAAAACTTTTTAAAACTTATTTACAGAATACGTAATTTAAAGTTTCCATACAATTTAAATCAAAGATTTTTCCAAAAATATTGTTTTTAATTTGTCAAATAATGAGAAATTGAAATTTTAATTAAATTATAAATTCATTCATTTTATATATTAAATTACTAAATTATAATAAAATCAAGAAAACTCGAAAAAAAAATGAAATCAAAATAAAAGAATATTAAAATTGAAAAATTTTATTTAAAGAAAATAAAGATTTAGGTTTAAAAAAAAAAATTCTTAAAAAAAAGAAAAAAAAAAACTTTTTTTCTCACCTGTTCGAGAACAGGAATAGAATATGCTCCAGTTTTGCCTGTTCCGTTTTTGGCACGCGCCAATATGTCTTTGCCGGAGAGTGCAATGGGAATGCTCGCTTCTTGAATTGGAGAAGGCTTTTCCCAGCCTTTTTCAAAAATTCCCATCAACAATTCTCGTTTCAGGCAAAACTCCTCGAACTCGTTGCCACGTGTGTCTGTTACATCCTACAAAAATTCAATCATTTAATTAAATTTATTTAAAAAAAAGAAAACAATTTTATTTTAACAAATTAAACCAAAAAGAGAAAAAAAACACAATTTTGTTGAAAAATAAATTAAAGATTAATAAATTGCAGAATATTTACAAATTTGTTCTTTCAAATTAAAAAAAAAATTGTTTTCTTACAAATTTTATGTTTTTTTTCTAGAATCAACAACTTTTTTTAAAAAAAAACTAAAAAATTCAATTATAATAAACTACAATTAATTTTCTTTGCAATTTAATTATTTTTACATTCAATGATTCTATTTTAATTTTTTTTTTTTTTAATTTAAAATTATTATATTGGAAAAAAAGAAAAACTTGTATAAAAAATTTAATTTTTTATTTGAAAGAATAATGTAAATATATTTTTCATGTTTATTTTATAATTCTTTAATTTATGGGTAAATACTTTTACGGGCAATATTTTTATTTCGCTCGTAAATTACAAATAAATAAATATATATTTTTTTTAATATTAATAACAAAATGAAAATAAAAATCTTTTTCGTACTTTAACAAATTTCATTACAAGACTTATTCGAAAATTCGGTTTTATATCAATTTTGAATACAAAAAAAAAAAAAATTCCATTTAATAAACAATTTGTTACATGAAACATTTGTCCATTAATTAAAAATTTCATCAACTAAAGAAAGTGTCGGAAAAAAATAAAGTAGAAATTTTGTTATATAAAATAAACTTTGTTCAAAATAAAAATTCTAATTTGTGAAAATTCAATTCAATTTTTTTTCTCTATAAACTTTATAAAATTTTGTTTAAAAATACAAATTCAATCTTATAACATTTTAATCAATGGAAATTTTTTACTAAATAATTTTAAAGGATATTCTTTCTTCTCGACTTTAATCAACAATCCATATTTATTTTTTGATAAACATAAATTTTTAGTTTCAATTTAATAATATATAATATAAATTTAATTAATAAAAACATTTTAATTAAATAATAATTTGATTAATAATTAAATAAATTTTCGAATTTCAGTATAATTATTTTTCATAATTATTAAAATAGAAACAAATTTAAAAAAAAAATGAAACAAAAACAATATTTTTTGAATAGCTTACACTTGTTTTTATTCGTGCATCCTTCGGTGGGATTTTTAGCTTGGCTTTCCAACCTGCATCATCCATTTTTGCTAGATCTGTTTTTGGACCCAAACCAGAATTTAGCATGTGATTGGAATTCATATGTGTTTCGGTCATCATCTTGGAAAATATTTAAGTGCTTCTAACGTCCTGCATCAACATAAATAAAAAACAATTTTTTTTTTATAATCTCTCTTGCATTTCCATTGTTCCAAATATAGAAATTAGATTAAATGCTCCGATAAAACTTGGCGCTTTCTTTCAAAAAGGCTTCATTGACTTTTGTTTTTTTTTTTCTTTCTCACTCAACAAACAAAAAAAAAAAACCACTCATTATTTTATCCAAATAAAGTGGGGAAAAATAATTATAAATTAAAAAGATAATACGCCTAAACAAATTATAAATGAGAATTTAATTGAAAAAATTTCACCATTCAAAAAAAAAAATAAATAAAGAAATTTTTCTTATTTAATTTTATTAAACGAAAATTAAAAATTACAACCTAAATTTTTTAAAATGTTAAAAAAGAATCTTTTCTGGAAATTTTATTTTCTCAAATTTAAAAAAAAAAAAATGTTAAAATTTTTAAAGCTATCTATTTTTTTCAAAGAAAATTTTGCATTGTTTTAAATAGTTGAAAATTAAATGACTCATTTAACTTTAGACAAAATTTTCGCCTAAAATTTTATTGTACACGTGAAGGGAAAATATTTCAAAATCATTAAATTAAAATTGAAAATAGTAGCTACAATAACAAAAAGAAATAAAGAGAGATAGATACCTAACACGAGGCAAAGTTTTTATGTTTGGGTCTTCAATGTAAACATCAAAGTACACAATTAAATAGAAAAACTTCTAAATCGACAAATAAACCTTTTATTTCTTAAATAAGAATTTCTCCTCATTTTTATATCAATTTTGCATCATTAAAATTTTTCATCGATACATAACAAAAAAAAAAAGAAAAATAAATTCAACGATAATTTTAGTGTCTAAAGTTCAATACAAAAAAAGTAAAATGAGATAAAAAAAAGATTAGGTTTTTTTTTTCCTTCAAAATTTGAGATTTAAAACTATTCAAAAGCATTTGGAAAATAAACAAGATAAAAATTAAATAAACACCTAGAAATTGCTTGGGAGTGGAAAAAAAAACTAGTAAATTAATTGAAGAGAAAATTTTCTCTTTAACTTTCAATTAGAAACGAAAAGAAACCAAATGTCATTACTTTAACAAAAAAAAAGCCATACTCTTGTGAACATCCGTATGGTTATCAGGATACTAGTGGAAATTCAAAAAGAACATAATTTATACAAATTTACTCTGTATAACCTTAAAAAAAAAGTAAGACAAAAAAACAAAACAATTAGTGAAAACTAATTTTCCCTTACAAAAAGAAAAAAAAACTCCAAAATCTTAATTCTCGTCGAATAATAACGTAACGGTCGTTCGAAACGAAAGCTATACAGCATAAACTGGTTTCTTCTTAAGATGGGGGATGAGCATTTTTCAAAGGTGAAAAAAAATGCGATAGACAAAATTGTCAAAAAAACGACAACAAAAATAATTTCATTTTCAATGTTAATTAATGAAAAAACAACTCAGAAAACTTATATATCTTACCTTAAAACGGATGGATGTCGATGCTGTTCGAAGCACTCGATTAGGAAACAACAAGCCAAAATGGCCGTTCCAATGTCAAGTCTAGAAATCTTGCAACACGGTATAAAGTTGCAGAGATGTATATAACCCCCGTCGAAAGCACTTATGGTTTTTTTTTTTTTTTTTGTCTCTTTTCTGTTATTTTCGTTCGGGAAATATTTCACGTAATTTATTTTTTTATCGATTATCAATTTTATCGTCCTTTTTTCAAAAGAAATATAAGTTTTTTTTTTTTTTTGCAAATTAACGCACTGCGTCAAATGCGAGAATATTTTGTTAACTGTCGACAAGGCGGCGAACAAGAATATACACGGCTTCTGTCATGGGCAAAGAAATCATAAAGACTGGAACGTGGAAATTGGAATTGTCGCCACCATTTGGATGACCAATGATGACCTGCTCCCCCACTCTTCAAGCATTTAAAACAAAGATGCGCAAATGTTTCATCACAAATTACAGGTAATAAATTTTAATTTCTATAAATTATTTATAAAGATTAATTGTATTAATATTTTAAAAATGAAATAATCACAAAAATTGTGTTTGTTAATGATGTTATTTTTTAAATGTTGATTTTGAATTTCTTTGATGAAATTTTGAGGGTTATGTTCGTGTGTGATGACAGATTTTTCTGACAAAGCGAAACATGGAAAATAAACTGAGGCGGGATATTTGAAATAATTAACATTGTTGAGAGAAAAATATATTTTTCATTTGTTTATTTTCTTTATAATTTTTTTTTTTTAATGGAAAAATATTTCAAATAATCAATATTTTTCCATTTCTTTTTACAATATATTTAGGTATAACTATTTTACTATTTTTTTTATTTATATTCTATTTTAATATTATATCATGTGAGAAAAATTATTTTATTTTATAATATTATAGGTTAAATTTGACTAGTACTTTTTTTTATTCTACAAGTTTAATATTTTTCTTATAAAACTATTTTTGAATTACTTTAATTGTTAATAAACTAAATTTAATTTTATAAATTTTTTTTTTCTCGAGATCCAGTTGCTCAATTTAAAAAATAACTAAATAAATAATTATAAATAAAAAAACGATTTAACATTTGAAAATTTCATTTTTTAATTTTATATAATATGTTTGAGAAATTTTCTCCTATTTCTTTTTAATAAATATTTATAACTATTTTATTATATTTTTTTTTAATTTGTTAATTATAAATATTTCAACAAAATATAATTTTTATTTTAAATAAATAAATAAATAAATAAATAATTTTTTTTCATTTATTATTTATTAAATTTTTACATTTTGTTAAAATTCTACGAATTTTGTAATATTTATTTACATGAATGACTTATCAAATTTTTTTATAAGATAAAATTTTTTTTTTTACTTATATAATGATTTATATCATATTTATTTAAATAAAAATGAATTTTTTTCTCTTAAAATTGCTATTTTGAATTTTAATTTTTAATTAATAAGAATAACAATAATAATAATAATAATAATAATAGTAAATAAGTAGAGGGAAGATAAAAATAATATTTAAAATCATATTATACATTTGCAGGAATCGTCTTTGATAAATCGCTATACAACAAAAAATTAATGTTTTACAAATTTAATTTTTAATAAACATAATATATTACTGATTATTTCGTTTTTGGGATATTTTATATTTACGACATGCTTCTGGACAATGACGTTCTAAATAACGACGTTGAGAAAATGCTTTTAAACAAATTCCACATTTCCATTCCCATTGATGATGATTTCTTGTTCTTTGATGGGCTCTCAGATTTGATCTATAAATTATTATTATTCAATTAAAATTAAATTTTACATAAAGTACCGTAATTTTTTATATTTCAAATTAAATCACAGAAAATTTAAATTTAAATTAACATTTATAACGTTTATGATCAACGATTCAAAAATTCTATATTTTTATTCGAAAAAATAATTAATTTTTTGCCTAGAAATTTTTCCTTTAAAAATTTGTTGATCATAAAAAATTGAAAAAATTATATTAGACAAAAATGTTTATAATAATTTACAAAGATATAATTTCTTCTAAATTTTGTTGATCATAAATATTAATATACATTCGATTAATTATTTTTTTTTTTAAATGATATCATGAAAAAATAGTTTAGATAGTTTTAAATAATGTAGGGGAAATTTATTTTTGAGTTAGTCTTTTTTAAAAAAAAATTTTTTTTTGATGTCAAATCTTGAGAATTATTTTAACTAAAAAATTCATTAAAATTTTTATCTCAATAAATAAACTCAATTGTCATAGTAAATTTTTTTTTATATAAATCTATATAAAAAATACAAAATTTCTTGATTTCATTTTAAAAATTTTATAAAAAATTTGAATTCGATTATTTTACATAAATCAAACTTTGAAAATCTTTCAAGAAAAAAGAAAATTAGAATTTTTTTTTAAATATATATTTTACTGAATTCATATTTGTAATTTTGTCTAAGAATTACTATAATTAATAATAATAATTATAATAATAATAATAATAATAATAATAATAATTATTATTATTATTATTATTATTATTATAAAATATTCATAAACTTATTAAATTTATTAATAATTAAAAAATTCGATTTTTAACTATTTTTGTTTATAATATAATGTGTGTTTTTTTTTTTTAGAGTTTAAAATCGATCCAAGGCCTGTTATTTAAAATTAAATAAAATAATTAAAATAAATATATTTTATTATTATTAATTATTTGAATATTTAAAATGAGAAAAAATTGTAAAATATTTTGAAAAAAATTTCATAACTCACCGATCAGCAAATGATTTATTGCAAACGGGACATTCAAATGGTCGTTCACCAGTGTGAAGTCGCAAATGTCCTTTTAATACCCAAGGACGATCGAAACTTTTATTACAAAATGGACAACAATGCATAACTTTATTTCGTTTCCAATTTGACTGATCACTTTCATTAATTATTGTCGTTTTTTCCATTAATTTTTCCTTTGACTGTAAACATTGACTATCTAATGATAATGTTTCTTCAATTTGAATTTCATTACAATTTTCAGAAATTTCAATTAATTCATCATAATCTTGTAATTGTAAAACATTCATCGATATCTCCGATTCATTTTGTTGTTTTTTTTTCATTTCCAAAATAGTGGAAATTTTTTCTCTTTCAATAATTTTATCCGATGGATAATTAATAATAATATTATTATTATTATTATTATTAAATAATAATTCATGGGAATTTTTTTTCTCAGTCTCAAATTTATCACAATAAATTTCAAAATTATTTTGTGTCACGACATTTGGAGATTCAGATGAATTTGATGAATTTGAATCATTTTGCGAGTCATCCGATATATCGTCAGGATCATTTGGCGATGATTCGTCTGTTATTTCGAGATCGTTTTGAGACTCGTCGGAAATTTCAGGATCACTTGGATTGGAATTATCGTCATTATCATTATCATTATCATCATCAGATAGAGAAATTGTTGATTCGAAATTATTCTCGTCTTGTTTAGCAATAAGACACAATCCAAGCTCCTCGGGAACTTCTGAATTGCAAAGCATTTCATCATTGTCTTTGAATCCATATCTTGTAACAATTGACAATTTCGAACAATTCCATAGAGTTGGAAATTTTTTGTAATTATTATTTTTGATTATTTTCTTTTTTCTTGTACTCGTCACAGGCGCAATCCACGCGATACTCGAATTTAAATCTGAAATTTTTTTTGTTTTTTTAAATTTATTATTTTTTATTACAAATACAAAAAGGTATTTTTTAATTAATTTTCAATATTTTTATTTCGGAAAAATTGGAAAAATATTGATTTTTAATTATTTTAGTTACTTATTTGTTTAGTTGGAATTTTTAGAAAATGAAAATAAAAAAATAAAAAATATTCAGATTTAATCAATTTTCTTTTATGATTTAGGTTTACGATTATTTAAAAAATTTTCTAATTATAACAGAAGAGAATAATAATTTTTTTTTTTCATGACAAAAGTAAAAAAGGAAGTTAAAATGAAAATATAAAGTTAAGCAAAGAATTGAAATTTTGAGAGAAAATCAAAACGATATCGTAAAATAAACGTAGAAATTAATATTAATTAATTATTACAATAATTTTAGAGTATATAAATAAAATAAATGATTAATATTCGTTTATTAAAAAAATTTTTTTTTTTTATTAAATTATCCATCTAATTTAAATAATAGAAGTAAATAAAAAAAAATTATTAACGCACAATAAAAAATTTGTCACATAAATAAAAAAATGTTATTCTATAATTAAAAAATTCAAATTTTTGACACAAAGAATTGAAGAAATATCATCAATAAAAAATAAAAAATTTTTATTGCTATCATCCTAATTTTTTTTATAAAATTAAAAAAAAAATTTCTTCTTTAAAAATAAAAATTTCAATGATAAATAAAGATATTTAAAAATATTCTTAATATTTCAGAAATATGGAAAACAACAAACTTTCTCGATTCAAAAAGACGAATATTTTTCAATTACTCATGTTCAAGGATGAAAGAAAAGAAATTAAATTCAAACAATTATGATATGAGAAGATAAATTGTAAAGAGAGTGGACATTTTTTTTCTTTTTAAACTGTGTTCAACACTATTGAGGATAACAACTTGTCAAGTATGTATATGTGAAATCTATATTCGATTTTTATTATGATATTAATTACCTTCTTCATTTTTGTTGATTCGATTATAACGTAATAGACATTTTATTAAACAACGTGGCATTTCGATTGGAATAATGAAAAAAAAAACAGCAACTCACATTTAACAGAAAAATAAAATTGCAAATAATTTTACATGTTAAAAAAGAGAACAGTGAAAGAAAGCATATAAAATCACTATCACTACTACTGTGGCCATAAGCGACAGTCAATTGTTTTTCACATGACGCTGCAAGCGCAAAACAAATGGGAGTTAATTTTTTAAATCACATATAAAAACCGCCCGGCAGATAAAAAGGTGTTTTTTCATTATTATACTTCTTATTATTATTATTATTATTTTTTTTATTTGCAATATTTTTTATTCAGACAATTGGTGAAAAATTTTAATCGATTTATTTAATTTTTTTTTATATTATTCAATGAACAATATTTTTTCTTTTTTTTTTTACTTTCATCAGGCTTCGAAGTGACACACTTTTTTATTTTTTTGATACTTTTTTTACTACTATTTTTGGCCAAAAGTCACTAAATGCTACTTTTTTCAAAAAATAATTTTAAAAAATGACAGAATTCAAGAATTTTAAATTTTAGCGAATTTTTTGATTCCTGAAAGCTTGCCAAGTTGATAATTTATTATTGGCCGCGTAAACTACTATATAATAATTTTTTTTACACGAATTTTCATTTTTCAAAATAGCATTTAACATAATTTCTTTTTAAACGACCTTTTACTGAATAGAATTTTTAATTTGTCAAATTTTTTTTTTGATAGATTTTTTATTTTACAAAATTTCTCTTTACTCAACCGTTGTTTTTTTTTTTTTTTAATAATTCTAATTTAACCAAAATTCAGACAATAATTTAATTTTAGAGTATTTTGAATTGAAAAATGTTTTAAATAAATTGAAATGCCTAGATCTTGATTAAAGTCAATAGAAATAATTATTTTAACCGAAAATTTGAATTAAAATTTTTAATAATAATTGAATTTCAGATTTTGAATTAAAATTTTTATAAATTAGAATTACTGAAAATTATTAACAAAGTTTCAAACAGTCATTGAATTTTAGAGAATTTTTAATTAAAAAAAATGTTTTATTTAATTGAATTTTTGAATAATTGGATAAAATTTATTGAAATTATTAATTTAGCAAAGAATTTTAGTTACAAATTTTAAAAATAATTGAATTTTGAAAGAGTTCGAGTTAAGATTTTTAGAAATAATTGAATTTTTGGAGATTTTTAATTAAAATTGTTTGTTTTAAAATACTAAATATTTTATATTAGTTTCTGATTCCAAGTTCTAGTATTTAGAAATTCAAATTACTTAAAATTCTACTTAATGAGAATTTAAATAAATTAAAAATAGGTTAAATTAGAATTAGTTCAAGAAACAATTTGGGTAAAGAGAAATTTTGTAAAATAAAAATTCTGTCAAATAAAAATTCGGTACTTTGAAAATTCTGTTGAGTAAACATTTGTTTAAAAATAATTCTGTATTAAATGCTTTTTTTGTAAAATAAAAATTTATGTGAAAAATCTTTTTTATGGAATAATCATAAGCTCCTGCCGTTGTGCTAAAAACAAAAAGTTAATCGAAATTTAACAATAGATAGTTTTTTTTAAATAATCAGGAGAAAAATGATGTTAATTTTATTCCTCAGAATTTTTCTTTCAATTTTTTTAGACAAGAAAATATATTCACTTTAACGTCAAACTTAGAAAACTAAATTTACTTCATTCTAAAGATGCCGTTTTTTTAATACTTTTTTTCAATTTTGGGGATACTTTTTTTTAAAAATGGTATTTTTTCATACTTTTCTTAGTCTCTTACTAACGCTTCGAAGCCTGTATCATGCAATTAAAAAAAAATAATAGGTAATTTAAATTAAAAAATAAAATAAATACAATTGTATTGTTCAGTTTTTTCTACTAATTAATTTCTTAATTGAATAATTTTTTTTTAATTTTGAAAATTAAAAAAATAATTCCTAAAATGTGTTTTTTTATTATTACACTTTATTATTATTTTGTTTGCAATATTTTTTATTTAATCGATTAAAGAAAAATTGTGATCAATTTATTAATTTATTTAATTATTTATATTATTGAATCATATTTCCTTTTTTCTAGTTTTCATTTTCATATAAGTAAAAAAAAAAGTGTAATTTCAATTAAAAAAGTAAAAAAATACAATTGTATTGTTCATTGATTTTTGAATTGAATCATTAATTTCTATTTTTATTTTAAAAAATTATAATTTTTTATTTTCAGAGATTGAAAAAAATCAAATAAAAAAAATATAAAATACAATTTTATTAACTATTTTAATTTAATTGTTTTTATTTTATTTTAGGTATACGTTTATTTATATTCTTAATTGATTTATCTTTTCAAACTTTTAATTTTCCTCAATTATTTATTTAAAATACATGTAAAAGGAATTACAAAAACTGTAGCTTTTTGTATAAAAATTGTAAATTCTAAATAATAATTTAAATACAATTCTGGTTAATTACAATATAATTTTTATAAAGTTAAGTTAATAAATCAAACAAATAATTATGACAATAATTTTAGTTTGTATTTTTTAAATTTATTTATGCAATTTCGGTTTAAAATTTGTTTAATTATTATTAGTATTATTTATTAATTAAATAATTAAAATATTTGTGTTTTTTTTTCATTTAATAATAATAATTGAAAAATAATTTTTTCCAAGATATTATATAAATAAATAATATTATTATATTACATCACACAACACGTAATATAATGAAATTATTTTTTTTATAAAACTAATTTTACTTTTTGCTTTAAAATTTACAGATTTTTCAAAATATAATCCATGGAATAATAGAAATAATAAAGAAATAAAGGAAGTATACGATCCTCATTGATAAATGACAATGACAACAATTTAATATTACAAACAAAGATGAAACTTATATCAAGTTTGTGTTATCATTTACAAATTTGTGAAAATTTTCTATGATTCTCTTCATTCGTAAGTTTTATTTACCCGTTATTATATTATTCGTTTAAGATTATTGATGAACCAATTTCTACTATTTTATAAGATATTTCATATGTGAGCAATATTGTTTTTATTTACAATAGATATACACGATTTATTTTTAATTTAATAATTTACTCGATCATTTAAATAGTAGATTTTTACATTTTTTTTATCTCAAACAATTTATTTTCTTTTAAAAATTTTTTTTTCCATTTAGACTTTTTTTTTGAAAAAAAAAGAAAACTTCTTTCAAAAGCAACTAAATTATCTGGTTTTTCCAGAAATTTTGATTGATTTTATTTAATAATTTTGTTAATTAAATTTTTTTGTTCATCACATTTTTATTTATAAAAGTAAAAAAAATATGATATTACCTAGTCATATATATTTTTAATAATTTTTATTTATATCTAATAACAGTGTAAAAATTTATTAATAATTAATTTATTTATTTAATAATTATATGTAATAATAGCAATTTAACGTTGTTTTTTTTTACAAATTATTTATTTACTAATAATAATTGAAATTTTCAATTATGTTGAAATTTAAACAAATATTTTTTATATTTACCGATTGTG
Organism: Leptopilina boulardi; assembly: GCF_019393585.1. NCBI lineage: Eukaryota > Metazoa > Arthropoda > Insecta > Hymenoptera > Figitidae > Leptopilina > Leptopilina boulardi. The sequence continues at coordinate 622,563 of NW_026137980.1, forward strand.
AAAATATTTATTAAATGAATATTATGTTTGAATTTCTTGTTTAAATTTTATGATCGTGTATTATAAATTGTGAACAACCTGATATGATTGCTCCCTAGCACTTAATAAATTGTATAAGTAGATTTAGTTGTTATCAGTAGGGCTCTTTCACATCGTCTGATTGATAGAATACTCTTCCCATCCAACAGACATCGTGAAGTTTTTTTTTCAACTATAACTTAACGGCTTTTTTTAAATTATTATAATACTAAATAAATTACAATAAATTGATCACAAAAAATCTCCATGAGGAAGCACAAAAAAAAATACAAAAAATTTATACTTCAACTTAGTAGCAGTTTTTATTTATTTATTTATTTTTTAATATAAATTTTTGATATTTTAAAATTCAGATAACTTAAATTTTATAGATAAATATTTAGTATTTAACTAATTTTTTTTTATCTTAGTTTATTAATTTAGAAAATTTTAAATTATAAAATTTAATTTATTTTCAGATTATGTATCGAGTGCTTTTTTTGTTATTGCCTTTCAGCGTAATAACTTTACCTACTGTTAGTAAATATTTGTGTGTGATATATCCAAAAAGATATTTTCTTTGCAATAATGAAAAATGTCTATTTTTTACTGCAAAATGTAATGGTTACAATGACTGTGGTGATAATTCCGATGAAGATAATTGTGAAGAGTTCAAGGTTTGTCTTTTTATTATAAAAAATTATTCATATTAACCTTTTTAGAAAAAAGAAATTTCTTAATTGTTTTGAATTATTTTATTATTTTTATTTTTACATATATAAACAGAAATAAAATAAATAATTAGGTACATATAAAAATAAATATAAGAAAAAAAAATTTTATTTCTTCCATTTTAAAATTTCGTCTTGTGCAGCTTCATTCAAAGAAAAATTAAAAAATAACTTTAAATTAATTTTGTGCTAAAATATTTGATTTTCTTCTTGATTGGTGACAAATAAAACGATAAATATTTAAATTTTTTAATTTGAAAAATAATCTTTGAAAGAATGATATTTTTCTAGACTGTTATATATAGATCGGAAAAAACCTCAGCTTTCGTTTGCAATTATTTATTTAAAAAAAAAAAACGGACCGATTTCAGTGAAAATAGCAAATTTATGTTTAATTATAATTAAATTAAATTTCTATAATTATAGAAAATGAAGATCAAAATTCAAAAATTTTTAAAAACAAAATTCACCATTGGAAAGAGCATGAAAAAACCTTCAAAAAACATACCTGCCAAAATTTTTTTTATTGTATTTATAGACATCAAAAATTCAAATAGTAGAAAAAATTTTTTGGGAATATTTTACTATCAGGTAGGATAACAATTTCCCTAAGTTTTACTTTTTTTCCAGAAATCAATTTTTTAACTCAGAACATTACATGTAAAATGCCTCCTATAATACACGATTATAAAAACAATTGAATATTATAAGAAAGTCAATCGTCCTCAATTGTAAGAACACGATTAAAAAATACGATTGCGGGGACAATAGACATTTCTATAGAAGGGAATAATTAAATAAATATATTTTTAAAAAATTTTAATTTAATAGCACTTGTAATTTTTTAATTTGACAAATTTTAAAAAATCTAAATCCAACTTGAACATTTTTTTTAAAGCTTTAAAATTAAATTATAATTATAAATTTTTTTATTTTAAATTCAAATGTCTTCAATGATGAATTATTCACTTTATTTTAATATTGAATTTGCAAATATTAATTTCCTAATATTATCTGCTGACAAAAAGTTGTAAAAAAAAATTTTATTTATTTTTTTTTTTTTAAAGTTCTTCTATCTGGCTTGTAATTTTTTGCTCATAATTGTATATTGATAATTTGTATTGAAAGTTAGAGAAAAAATATTAGATAATGTATTTATTTATTAAAATTGTTTTATTTATTTATTAAAATAATAAAGGTAATTATTAATTTCACTGATATTTATTTTCTGATTTCAGCCACCAACAATTCATAACTGTACAAAGGATGAGTTTCAATGTCGAAATAAATTATGCATACCGATAAATGATTTTTGCGATATACGCGAAGATTGCTTAGACGGAAGCGATGAATATGACGGCTGCGAAAGAATGGTTCGATTTTTTTTTTAATTCAATGCAATTTTGTTTTTAATTATTCAAAATTACATATATAATTGGTTAAAAAAAATTTTCTAAATTAATTAGGGTCAGTTGGAGTAAATGGGGCCAAAATCGCTATTTTTCACAAATTACGTAAATTTCTTCCTTTAAAAGGTAATATTTGTGGGTTTATTTTTTTTAAGTTGTTATTTACGTTCCCAGGATTAATTTTATGCAGCAGAAAAAAATTTAGATAAGCTTTAAATACATGAAATTGACTGTTCCTATTTACCCCAAAATTTAGAAAATTTCATAAAATTTTGGGTAAATGGGGTCAGCACAGTTTCTAAGAAAGTTTTAAGAAAAAAGTTTCCTTAAGGCCAGGTCCAAGTGAGGCAGCGCCATCTACATTGAAACTAAAATTTTGAAAAATTTTCAACAGCCTTTTCTTGAAAACAAGAAGGTAAAATGCTTTTTCCTTTATGGATAATTGATTATTGGCAAGATATACACTAGCTAAAACTTTTTTTGAGTTAAAATAATAAAAAAAATTTCATGTCAATAAATTAAATATGAGCACTTTTTTCACAAAAACTGTAACAGTACTTTCTCAGAAATTACAATCAAAAATGCAATTTCCATTTGGAAAATTAATAAACGCTAAAAAATACACGACCTAAGATTTACCAATCACGAAAATAACAAAAAAAAATTTTATTAAATATTTAACATATTGATACTGCTTTACTGATTGTGACAGCCCTTTGGTAGATTATGTATTTCAGGTGGTTAGCAACAGCGCCAATCACCTTCTTTCGGCAAAATCGCGAAATGTCTGGTGACATATATAACCTGCCAAACGGCTGTCATAATGAGTAAAATATGTTATGTTAAAAAACTTTTTTTTTGTTATTTTCGTGATTGGTAAATCTTAGGTCGTGTATTTTTTAGCGTTTATTAATTTTCCAAATGGAAATTGCATTTTTGATTGTAATTTCTGAGAAAGTACTGTTACAGTTTTTGTGAAAAAAGTGCTCATATTTAATTTATTGACATGAAATTTTTTTTGTTATTTTAACTCAAAAAAAGTTTTAGCTGGTGTATATCTTGCCAATAATCAATTATCCATAAAGGAAAAAGTATTTTACCTTCTTGTTTTCAAGAAAAGGCTGTTGAAAATTTTCCAAAATTTTAGTTTCAATGTAGATGGTGCTGCCTCACTTGGACCTGGCCTTAAATATATTACTATATTAAGAGATAAAAAAAACTTGAAAAAAATTTGTAGTAGATATATAATAGTTGAACCAATTGAAATTTTTTTATTTTTTTTTTAAAATCATACCAAATTTTTTTCTTATTCCTTATGACTGAAACAGTTTGACTTTGATTTTCAAGTTTTTATGCATTGATCGATAACTTTTTTTATCTTGCTGCCAATTGTCAAGATAAAAGCTTGGCAATACTCAAAACCTCTTGCAGATGATCTGAGGTTAAAATATTGACGTTGAACTTAATTTTAAAACTGTAAATTAAGCTCCAAAACCTCTTGTCCCCATTTACCCCAACTGACCCTATATCATAATTTTATATAATTTATACAGTTAATTTAAAGAGGAATGTGCCATAACAAAAAGTAAAGATTTTTTCATGCTTTTAAAATATATTAAAGTTGAATTAATTTTACGTAATTTTGTATAAAGTTTAAACAATTTTCAACGTCTGCTTTTTTTTCATCGTCGATAAATATATGAAAATTAAAGTGAGCTAAATAAATATTTCAGCAAAAGTTCCGTGAAACATGGCAACATTGCATTTTTTTAATTAAACGTAATTTGGCGCGAAATTTAAAAACTGCTACACAAAAACATGAGATATCATTCCGGAAAGATAGAATAGTCGAAGGTGGCGTTCGTAACGGGAAAAACCTTAAACTATTGATTTCCCTAATGAAAGTCGTCTGCTATTTTTGAAAAGTATATTTATTATAAAATCACATAATTCCATATTTTTGAAAAATTAAGTAATTGAATAAATAGTAAATAGTAAATGTTAAATATGAAATATTATTTGTATCTAAAAAGGCATTTACAAATTAATTAATTTTATTAATTTTCATGAAGTTCTTTAAAAATTCACTAACTTTGAATTTCTTTTTAATACACATTCTTTAACAATCAATTATTGTTTTTTTTTTGTTTTTACAGTAATCTGTAGCTATTTAATTGTAAAAAAAAGTTTCCATTAAAAATCTCTTATAATTAAATTAATTCGATCTAAGAATCTTGCGAATATATGACTTCCGAAATTCAATTATTTTTAAAATTCTTTATAAATAAGTAAATGTAATAAAAATGTTTTTAATCATATTTAAGTAAAATTCAATAATTTAAAACATTTTAAAAACTCTTCAAATTGTCATAAATCACACCAGTTTACAGTGAAATTGCCAATTGAACGAAACATTTTTTTGTTTTTTGAGTAAGAAAAACATATTTTTGGATATTTTTTTCTTTCGTGCAATTTTGCTGAATCTAAAAAAACACATTTTCGAGGTGTGACGTTACTTAAATTCACCTGTAAAAAAATTAGCTTGTCAAAAATAAATAATATACCATTGGAAAGGTATAATTAAATTACCTTTCGAATTGTCGGTCGTCGTACTGTAAAAACAATAATTGTTTGTTAAAGAATGTGTATTAAAAAGAAGTTTAAAGTTAGTGAATTTTTAAAAAACTTCATTAAAATTAATAAAATTAATTAATTTGTAAATGACTTTTTAGATACAAATAATATTTCATATTTCACATTTAATATTTATTCAATTACTTAATTTTTCAAAAATATATGGAATTATGTAATTTTATAATCACCACCTCCGAGTATTCTAATTTTTCGGAATGATGTTACCAGAATTGGGGACATTTTTCCTCGAATCCACGTATGGAGTGAAGACTCCTTATTCTTACTTCATGCGTCGAACAGACAAAAATGTCGAAAAGCCATAACCTCGAAAAGTCAAGACGTCGAACAACCAATACATCGAACGGACAAAATGTCGAATATTTGTATTGAAGTAAGTATAATTATTACAATAAAAATATTCGACATTTTGTTCGTTCGATGAATTGGCTTTTCGACATTTTGTCAGTTCGACATGAGTTCGACGTATGTATTGGCTTTTCGACATTTTGTCCATTCGACGTATTGGCTTTTCGACAACTTGCCATTCGTCATTTTGTCTTTAAATAAATTAATTTCAGACGCTATGTTTATTTATCTGATGTCATCAGTGACAGTAAAACATAAACAAAAGACTGCTGATTATACTACGCGATTCAAAAAAGGTTATTTATAATATTCAATCAAATGCATCATTGCAACGTTTCTTAAAAATTTTATTCGTTTTTTCAAATTTGGATATAGAATCTATAATTCTTAAGGGGGGCGCCTACTTTATCGGGTCAAAAAAATCGATTTTTTAAAAGTTGTCTTAACTGAAAGTACAATTATCAGAGAATATGCTCTTAAAATATTACGTCAAAATACAAAGTATTTTTCGAATTACAGCTTGTAGAATGCAATAAAGCGCGTGGCCTGGCGCGCGACTCCACTCGCGGTCTCTAATACTTTTCATAATTTGTTGCGCTTATCTACTATTACACCTACCATTAAAATTACCATTTATCAGTAAAATGTCGTCTTATCCAAGAGCTACCCATAAAAAAAATAGTCGTTCATCGAGGCCTGTGACTGCCGTAAGTTTTTAATAAACAGCACTTATATGTTTTTCAATCTTTAAACTCGTTTTTCTCAAAACACTGTTTTTGTAGTTTGCGTACACGATAGACAAAAATCTATTCAACCGATTAAGGTCTACCTGGGCTTGTTTTGAAGATAAAAAGTGTCTCTTCTGTATGAATTAAATTTGTTTTTGATAGAGTTAAATTTAGTGCTTTCTTTTAAAGAAAAAATGAGATTTTTTTTGGCGAAAATTAAATTTTTTTTAAAAAAGTCATGTAAAAATGTCAGTTTTTACTTTCTATTGAAATCTTTTAATTCATACAGAAGGCAATAATGTATATTTAAAGAAAAAAATTTTTTTTTGTTTTAGATAAGAATTGTGGACCCTAGGTTGTACGCAATGGTACATAAGGTATATATGGTATATAAGAAAACATACACTAAATCTCGCATCGATTTATTTAAATGTGTTTGAGAAAAAATTTCCTGAAATGTACGCAGTTTTTTACCTTCTAAAGTAGGCGCCCCCCTTAATGTATTTTGAAAAAGATTTTACTTTTAGCTATTCTTAGTGTTAGTGTATTTCACAGATAGATAATACACATAAAATCGTTCAAATAATTATAATTTATAATGATTTTAGTTTAAATGAATTTTTTGTGAGTCACTCGGTATAACAATTTTCTTTTGCCAATATCTCATTAATTTTACGATATTTATCCTAAATTCTTTGCATTTGTGATTCGTAGTTCCATTGAAGTTTCAATGAAACAGCTAACACGACTTGGACCTGGCCTTAAAGATAGGTCCTAGTATGGCAGAACCACCTATATCGAAATAAAATTTCGAAAAATTTTCCACAGTATTTACTTGAAAACAAGACAATAAAATGCTTTTTCCTTTAAGATAATTTATTATATTGTCAAGAAATACACCAGCTAAAACTTTTTTTAAGTTAAAATAATGAAAAAAATTAAGAGCATTTGAACCTTCGTGACGTCACAAATCATGGCGCATGACACGCAAACTTCTCAGGTATGTGAAAAGCACAATTTTGAATATTTTTTAAAAAAACCTTTTGGAAAATGTTCAGAATAACATAGACACTGTCTGTTATGTGCGGAAAATTCAAAATATTACGTTTAAAACGTTTTTTAAACAATGTTTAAGTTGGTTGTCACAAGTAAGGAAAAATACACGAATTGCTCATATGTTGGCCATTTTTGGAAAGACCAGGATAAATTAATTTTATTATAACTAATAATTAAAATTGTTTATTACTAATTAAACAATAATCAATTGGTAGGTTTTTTTTAAGATTATACGTGTTGTTCTAGGGTAAAAAAATAATAGAGACATGATGATTAATTTTATTTGAATTTGTAAGGAATTTTTTCATTTTCCAGGAAAACATTCTATCCCAAAAAATGAAATAAAATTGATTATTCTTAGTTTATTGCAATTTAGGTTCAATTGGTAGGTTTTTTAAAGGTATTACGTGTTGTTTTGAGGTAAAAAAATAATACAGACATTCTGATTAATTTTATTTGAATTTGTAAGGAATTTTTTCATTTTCCAGGAAAACATTCTATCCCAAAATATGGAATAAAATTGATTATTCTTAGTCTATTGCAATTTAGGTTCAAATAGTAGGTTTTTTTGAAGGTATTACGTGTTGTTTTAAGGTAAAAAAATAATACAGACATGCTGATTAATTAAGTTTGAATTTGTAATGAATTTTTTCATTTTCCAGGAAAACATTCTATCCCAAAAAATGGAATAAAATTGATTATTCTTAGTTTATTGCAATTTAGGTTCAATTGGTAGGTTTTTTAAAGGTATTACGTGTTGTTTTGAGGTAAAAAAATAATACAGACATGCTGATTAATTTCATTTGAATTTGTAAGGAATTTTTTCATTTTCCAGGAAAACATTCTATCCCAAAAAATGGAGTAAAATTGATTATTCTTAGTTTATTGCAATTTAGGTTCAATTGGTAGGTTTTTTAAAGGTATTACGTGTTGTTTTGAGGTAAAAAAATAATACAGACATGCTGATTAATTTTATTTGAATTTGTAAGGAATTTTTTCATTTTCCAGGAAAACATTCTATCCCAAAAAATGGAATAAAATTGATTATTCTTAGTTTATTGCAATTTAGGTTCAATTGGTAGGTTTTTTAAAGGTATTACGTGTTGTTTTGAGGTAAAAAAATAATACAGACATTCTGATTAATTTTATTTGAATTTGTAAGGAATTTTTTCATTTTCCAGGAAAACATTCTATCCCAAAATATGGAATAAAATTGATTATTCTTAGTCTATTGCAATTTAGGTTCAAATAGTAGGTTTTTTTGAAGGTATTACGTGTTTTTTTAAGGTAAAAAAATAATAGAGACATGCTGATTAATTTTATTTGAATTTGTAAGGAATTTTTTCATTTTCCAGGAAAACATTCTATCCCACAAAATGTAATAAAATTGATTATTCTTAGTTTATTGCAATTTAGGTTCAATTGGTAGGTTTTTTAAAGGTATTACGTGTTGTTTTGAGGTAAAAAAATAATACAGACATTCTGATTAATTTTATTTGAATTTGTAAGGAATTTTTTCATTTTCCAGGAAAACATTCTATCCCAAAATATGGAATAAAATTGATTATTCTTAGTCTATTGCAATTTAGGTTCAAATAGTAGGTTTTTTTGAAGGTATTACGTGTTTTTTTAAGGTAAAAAAATAATAGAGACATGCTGATTAATTTTATTTGAATTTGTAAGGAATTTTTTCATTTTCCAGGAAAACATTCTATCCCACAAAATGTAATAAAATTGATTATTCTTAGTTTATTGCAATTTAGGTTCAATTGGTAGGTTTTTTAAAGGTATTACGTGTTGTTTTGAGGTAAAAAAATAATACAGACATTCTGATTAATTTTATTTGAATTTGTAAGGAATTTTTTCATTTTCCAGGAAAACATTCTATCCCAAAATATGGAATAAAATTGATTATTCTTAGTCTATTGCAATTTAGGTTCAAATAGTAGGTTTTTTTGAAGGTATTACGTGTTTTTTTAAGGTAAAAAAATAATAGAGACATGCTGATTAATTTTATTTGAATTTGTAAGGAATTTTTTCATTTTCCAGGAAAACATTCTATCCCAAAATATGGAATAAAATTGATTATTCTTAGTCTATTGCAATTTAGGTTCAAATAGTAGGTTTTTTGAAGGTATTACGTGTTGTTTTAAGATAAAAAAATAATAGAGACATACTGATTAATTTTATTTGAATTTGTAAGGAATTTTTTCATTTTCCAGGAAAACATTCTATCCCAAAATATGGAATAAAATTGATTATTCTTAGTCTATTGCAATTTAGGTTCAATTGGTAGGTTTTTTTGAAGGTATTACGTGTTGTTTTAAGGTAAAAAAATAATAGAGACATGCTGATTAATTTTATTTGAATTTGTAAGGAATTTTTTCATTTTCCAGGAAAACATTCTATCCCACAAAATGTAATAAAATTGATTATTCTTAGTCTATTGCAATTTAGGTTCAAATAGTAGGTTTTTTTGAAGGTATTACGTGTTTTTTTAAGGTAAAAAAATAATAGAGACATGCTGATTAATTTTATTTGAATTTGTAAGGAATTTTTTCATTTTCCAGGAAAACATTCTATCCCACAAAATGTAATAAAATTGATTATTCTTAGTTTATTGCAATTTAGGTTCAATTGGTAGGTTTTTTAAAGGTATTACGTGTTGTTTTGAGGTAAAAAAATAATACAGACATTCTGATTAATTTTATTTGAATTTGTAACGAATTTTTTCATTTTCCAGGAAAACATTCTATCCCAAAATATGGAATAAAATTGATTATTCTTAGTCTATTGCAATTTAGGTTCAAATAGTATGTTTTTTTGAAGGTATTACGTGTTGTTTTAAGGTAAAAAAATAATAGAGACATGCTGATTAATTTTATTTGAATTTGTAAGGAATTTTTTCATTTTCCAGGAAAACATTCTATCCCAAAATATGGAATAAAATTGATTATTCTTAGTCTATTGCAATTTAGGTTCAAATAGTAGGTTTTTTTGAAGGTATTACGTGTTTTTTTAAGGTAAAAAAATAATAGAGACATTCTGATTAATTTTATTTGAATTTGTAAGGAATTTTTTCATTTTCCAGGAAAACATTCTATCCCACAAAATGTAATAAAATTGATTATTCTTAGTCTATTGCAATTTAGGTTCAAATAGTAGGTTTTTTTGAAGGTATTACGTGTTTTTTTAAGGTAAAAAAATAATAGAGACATGCTGATTAATTTTATTTGAATTTGTAAGGAATTTTTTCATTTTCCAGGAAAACATTCTATCCCACAAAATGTAATAAAATTGATTATTCTTAGTTTATTGCAATTTAGGTTCAATTGGTAGGTTTTTTAAAGGTATTACGTGTTGTTTTGAGGTAAAAAAATAATAGAGACATGCTGATTAATTTTATTTGAATTTGTAAGGAATTTTTTCATTTTCCAGGAAAACATTCTATCCCAAAATATGGAATAAAATTGATTATTCTTAGTCTATTGCAATTTAGGTTCAAATAGTATGTTTTTTTGAAGGTATTACGTGTTGTTTTAAGGTAAAAAAATAATAGAGACATGCTGATTAATTTTATTTGAATTTGTAAGGAATTTTTTCATTTTCCAGGAAAACATTCTATCCCAAAATATGAAATAAAATTGATTATTCTTAGTCTATTGCAATTTAAGTTTAAATAGTAGGTTTTTTTGAAGGTATTACGTGTTTTTTTAAGGTAAAAAAATAATAGAGACATGCTGATTAATTTTATTTGAATTTGTAAGGAATTTTTTCATTTTCCAGGAAAACATTCTATCCCACAAAATGTAATAAAATTGATTATTCTTAGTTTATTGCAATTTAGGTTCAATTGGTAGGTTTTTTAAAGGTATTACGTGTTGTTTTGAGGTAAAAAAATAATACAGACATTCTGATTAATTTTATTTGAATTTGTAAGGAATTTTTTCATTTTCCAGGAAAACATTCTATCCCAAAATATGGAATAAAATTGATTATTCTTAGTCTATTGCAATTTAGGTTCAAATAGTAGGTTTTTTTGAAGGTATTACGTGTTTTTTTAAGGTAAAAAAATAATAGAGACATGCTGATTAATTTTATTTGAATTTGTAAGGAATTTTTTCATTTTCCAGGAAAACATTCTATCCCACAAAATGTAATAAAATTGATTATTCTTAGTTTATTGCAATTTAGGTTCAATTGGTAGGTTTTTTAAAGGTATTACGTGTTGTTTTGAGGTAAAAAAATAATACAGACATTCTGATTAATTTTATTTGAATTTGTAAGGAATTTTTTCATTTTCCAGGAAAACATTCTATCCCAAAATATGGAATAAAATTGATTATTCTTAGTCTATTGCAATTTAGGTTCAAATAGTATGTTTTTTTGAAGGTATTACGTGTTGTTTTAAGGTAAAAAAATAATAGACATGCTGATTAATTTTATTTGAATTTGTAAGGAATTTTTTCATTTTCCAGGAAAACATTCTATCCCAAAATATGGAATAAAATTGATTATTCTTAGTCTATTGCAATTTAGGTTCAAATAGTAGGTTTTTTTGAAGGTATTACGTGTTTTTTTAAGGTAAAAAAATAATAGAGACATGCTGATTAATTTTATTTGAATTTGTAAGGAATTTTTTCATTTTCCAGGAAAACATTCTATCCCAGAAAATGTAATAAAATTGATTATTCTTAGTCTATTGCAATTTAAGTTTAAATAGTAGGTTTTTTTGAAGGTATTACGTGTTTTTTTAAGGTAAAAAAATAATAGAGACATGCTGATTAATTTTATTTGAATTTGTAAGGAATTTTTTCATTTTCCAGGAAAACATTCTATCCCACAAAATGTAATAAAATTGATTATTCTTAGTTTATTGCAATTTAGGTTCAATTGGTAGGTTTTTTAAAGGTATTACGTGTTGTTTTGAGGTAAAAAAATAATACAGACATTCTGATTAATTTTATTTGAATTTGTAAGGAATTTTTTCATTTTCCAGGAAAACATTCTATCCCAAAATATGGAATAAAATTGATTATTCTTAGTCTATTGCAATTTAGGTTCAAATAGTAGGTTTTTTTGAAGGTATTACGTGTTTTTTTAAGGTAAAAAAATAATAGAGACATGCTGATTAATTTTATTTGAATTTGTAAGGAATTTTTTCATTTTCCAGGAAAACATTCTATCCCACAAAATGTAATAAAATTGATTATTCTTAGTTTATTGCAATTTAGGTTCAATTGGTAGGTTTTTTAAAGGTATTACGTGTTGTTTTGAGGTAAAAAAATAATACAGACATTCTGATTAATTTTATTTGAATTTGTAAGGAATTTTTTCATTTTCCAGGAAAACATTCTATCCCAAAATATGGAATAAAATTGATTATTCTTAGTCTATTGCAATTTAGGTTCAAATAGTATGTTTTTTTGAAGGTATTACGTGTTGTTTTAAGGTAAAAAAATAATAGACATGCTGATTAATTTTATTTGAATTTGTAAGGAATTTTTTCATTTTCCAGGAAAACATTCTATCCCAAAATATGGAATAAAATTGATTATTCTTAGTCTATTGCAATTTAGGTTCAAATAGTAGGTTTTTTTGAAGGTATTACGTGTTTTTTTAAGGTAAAAAAATAATAGAGACATGCTGATTAATTTTATTTGAATTTGTAAGGAATTTTTTCATTTTCCAGGAAAACATTCTATCCCAGAAAATGGAATAAAATTGATTATTCTTAGTTTATTGCAATTTAGGTTCAATTGGTAGGTTTTTTAAAGGTATTACGTGTTGTTTTGAGGTAAAAAAATAATACAGACATTCTGATTAATTTTATTTGAATTTGTAAGGAATTTTTTCATTTTCCAGGAAAACATTCTATCCCACAAAATGTAATAAAATTGATTATTCTTAGTCTATTGCAATTTAGGTTCAAATAGTAGGTTTTTTTGAAGGTATTACGTGTTTTTTTAAGGTAAAAAAATAATAGAGACATGCTGATTAATTTTATTTGAATTTGTAAGGAATTTTTTCATTTTCCAGGAAAACATTCTATCCCACAAAATGTAATAAAATTGATTATTCTTAGTTTATTGCAATTTAGGTTCAATTGGTAGGTTTTTTAAAGGTATTACGTGTTGTTTTGAGGTAAAAAAATAATACAGACATTCTGATTAATTTTATTTGAATTTGTAACGAATTTTTTCATTTTCCAGGAAAACATTCTATCCCAAAATATGGAATAAAATTGATTATTCTTAGTCTATTGCAATTTAGGTTCAAATAGTATGTTTTTTTGAAGGTATTACGTGTTGTTTTAAGGTAAAAAAATAATAGAGACATGCTGATTAATTTTATTTGAATTTGTAAGGAATTTTTTCATTTTCCAGGAAAACATTCTATCCCAAAATATGGAATAAAATTGATTATTCTTAGTCTATTGCAATTTAGGTTCAAATAGTAGGTTTTTTTGAAGGTATTACGTGTTTTTTTAAGGTAAAAAAATAATAGAGACATTCTGATTAATTTTATTTGAATTTGTAAGGAATTTTTTCATTTTCCAGGAAAACATTCTATCCCACAAAATGTAATAAAATTGATTATTCTTAGTCTATTGCAATTTAGGTTCAAATAGTAGGTTTTTTTGAAGGTATTACGTGTTTTTTTAAGGTAAAAAAATAATAGAGACATGCTGATTAATTTTATTTGAATTTGTAAGGAATTTTTTCATTTTCCAGGAAAACATTCTATCCCACAAAATGTAATAAAATTGATTATTCTTAGTTTATTGCAATTTAGGTTCAATTGGTAGGTTTTTTAAAGGTATTACGTGTTGTTTTGAGGTAAAAAAATAATAGAGACATGCTGATTAATTTTATTTGAATTTGTAAGGAATTTTTTCATTTTCCAGGAAAACATTCTATCCCAAAATATGGAATAAAATTGATTATTCTTAGTCTATTGCAATTTAGGTTCAAATAGTAGGTTTTTTTGAAGGTATTACGTGTTTTTTTAAGGTAAAAAAATAATAGAGACATGCTGATTAATTTTATTTGAATTTGTAAGGAATTTTTTCATTTTCCAGGAAAACATTCTATCCCACAAAATGTAATAAAATTGATTATTCTTAGTTTATTGCAATTTAGGTTCAATTGGTAGGTTTTTTAAAGGTATTACGTGTTGTTTTGAGGTAAAAAAATAATAGAGACATGCTGATTAATTTTATTTGAATTTGTAAGGAATTTTTTCATTTTCCAGGAAAACATTCTATCCCAAAATATGGAATAAAATTGATTATTCTTAGTCTATTGCAATTTAGGTTCAAATAGTAGGTTTTTTTGAAGGTATTACGTGTTTTTTTAAGGTAAAAAAATAATAGAGACATGCTGATTAATTTTATTTGAATTTGTAAGGAATTTTTTCATTTTCCAGGAAAACATTCTATCCCACAAAATGTAATAAAATTGATTATTCTTAGTTTATTGCAATTTAATTTCAATTGGTAGGTTTTTTAAAGGTATTACGTGTTGTTTTGAGGTAAAAAAATAATACAGACATTCTGATTAATTTTATTTGAATTTGTAAGGAATTTTTTCATTTTCCAGGAAAACATTCTATCCCAAAATATGGAATAAAATTGATTATTCTTAGTCTATTGCAATTTAGGTTCAAATAGTATGTTTTTTTGAAGGTATTACGTGTTGTTTTAAGGTAAAAAAATAATAGAGACATGCTGATTAATTTTATTTGAATTTGTAAGGAATTTTTTCATTTTCCAGGAAAACATTCTATCCCAAAATATGGAATAAAATTGATTATTCTTAGTCTATTGCAATTTAGGTTCAAATAGTAGGTTTTTTTGAAGGTATTACGTGTTTTTTTAAGGTAAAAAAATAATAGAGACATGCTGATTAATTTTATTTGAATTTGTAAGGAATTTTTTCATTTTCCAGGAAAACATTCTATCCCACAAAATGTAATAAAATTGATTATTCTTAGTTTATTGCAATTTAGGTTCAATTGGTAGGTTTTTTAAAGGTATTACGTGTTGTTTTGAGGTAAAAAAATAATACAGACATTCTGATTAATTTTATTTGAATTTGTAAGGAATTTTTTCATTTTCCAGGAAAACATTCTATCCCAAAATATGGAATAAAATTGATTATTCTTAGTCTATTGCAAATTAGGTTCAATTGGTAGGTTTTTTAAAGGTATTACGTGTTGTTTTAAGGTAAAAAAATAATAGAGACATGCTGATTAATTTTATTTGAATTTGTAAGGAATTTTTTCATTTTCCAGGAAAACATTCTATCCCAGAAAATGGAATAAAATTGATTATTCTTAGTCTACTGCAATTTAGGTTCAATTGGTAGGTTTTTTTTAAAGGTATTACGTGTTGTTTTAATGTTAAATCTTAAATCATGGCGCATGACACGCAAACTTCTCAGGTATGTGAAAAGCACAATTTTGAATATTTTTTAAAAAAACCTTTTGGAAAATGTTCAGAATAACATAGACACTGTCTGTTATGTGCGGAAAATTCAAAATTTTGCGTTTAAAACGTTTTTTAAACAATGTTTAAGTTGGTTGTCACAAGTAAGGAAAAATACACGAATTGCTTATATGTAGGCCATTTTTGGAAAGACTAGGATAAAAATTGGAAAATTCTCATGTAATTTATCAAATATTTAAATTAATTTTTATTATAAATAATAATTAAAATTGTTTATTACTAATTAAACAATAAATTGTTGTTTATTTACTTTAAAAAAAAAAAAATACAAAAATGCAGTTTTTTCCTAATTTTGCTATTTGCAAATTTCAAAGTTGTGAAAAATATTTGTTTAAAAATTGAATTATTCTTTAATTTTTTAAATTAATAATTATTGTTTTTCATATAATTTTTTCAAAAAGAACATATAAAAATGCAATCTTTTGACAATTTTTTAAATTGCTATTCTCAATATTGTATAAAAAAGAGATTAAATTTCAAATTGTATTTCAATTTTGCAAATAATTAATTATTGTTTTTCATCTTTTTTTTAAAGGAGAACATATAAAATAGCATGTTTTTCAGAATTTTTAAAATTACTCATCTCAATGTTGTACAAAAAGTTAAAAATCCAATTATTTTTAATTTTTTAAATAAATAATTATTGTTTTTTTATGTACTTTTTTCAAAAAGCACATATAAAAAAGCAATTTTTTGAGAATTTTTTAAATTACTCATCTCAATGTTGTAAAAAATGTTGAAAATTCAAACATTTTGCAATTTTTTAAATAAAAAACAATAATTATTTAGTTGAAAAATTGAAAAATAAATTGGTTTTTTGGCCTTTATTTTTTACAAAATTGAGATGAATAATTTAGAAAGCTGTCAAAAAAATGCTTTCTTATATGTGCTTTTTAAAAAAAGTAAATAAACAACAACAATTTATTGTTCAATTAGTAATAAGCAATTTTAATTATTATTTATAATAAAATTAATTTAAATATTTGATAAATTACATGAGAATTTTCCAATTTTTATCCTAGTCTTTCCAAAAATGGCCTACATATAAGCAATTCGTGTATTTTTCCTTACTTGTGACAACCAACTTAAACATTGTTTAAAAAACGTTTTAAACGCAAAATTTTGAATTTTCCGCACATAACAGACAGAGTCTATGTTATTCTGAACATTTTCCAAAAGGTTTTTTTTAAAAAATATTCAAAATTGTGCTTTTCACATACCTGAGAAGTTTGCGTGTCATGCGCCATGATTTGTGACGTCACGAAGGTTCAAATGCTCTTAATGACGATAAATGAAATATGAAGCATATATTTTTACGAAAACTTTTTAAATATTTTCTCGAAAATAACAAAAAGGAATGCAATTTTCATTTGAAGAATTAATAAACACTAAAAAATACGCCAGCTAAGGTTCACTAATCACGAAAATAACAACAAAAACTATTTTTTTTTAAATATAACATATCGACATTATTTTACTAATTTTGACTGCCATTTGGGAAGTGATATTTTTTTTAGTTAGCAACAATAATCTCTTCCTGTTGACAGAATCGCAAAACGTCTTATGACATATATTACCTATCAAATGGCTGTCAAAATCAATTATATAGTGTTGATGTGTTATAGTTAAAAAAAAGTTTTTGTTGTTATTTTCGTGATTGGTGAACCTTATCTTGTGTATTTTTTGGTGTTCATTAATTCTCCAAATGAAAATTGCATTCTTTTTTGTTATTTCCGAGAAAATATTTTAAAAGTTTTCATAAAAAAATATGCTCATATTTAATTTATTGTCATTAATTTTTTTTCATTATTTTAACTCAAAAAAAGTTTTAGCTGGTGTATTTCTTGACAATAATCAATTATCCTAAAGGAAAAAAGCATTTTATTGTCTTGTTTTCAAGTAAATACTGTGGAAAATTTTACAAAATTTTAGTTTCGATATAAGTATTAATTTCAATTATTTGGCTTCTTTATGTATTGAAAATACATTTGTTATTTTTAGTTAAAACAAATATCCTGCTCGGGTTTTAAGTGCAAAGACGGAGTTTGTATCAATAATAATTCACGTTGTGATGGCACACAAGATTGTCCCGATGGAAGCGATGAAATAAATTGTGGTGAGAATTTTTTTTTTTTTTATATAATTTTACTAAATGATTAAAATTTCATTAAATTATATAATTTCTGTATGTAAATAAATCACAAAACATTATTCTAGATTTATTTAATGCATATTAGAATATTTTATTGACAAAAATTACAATTTTAAATAATTAAAAAAGAGAAATAAAAATAAATTCTATAGGGTAAATATGTGTTAATTACAGCGCGATTATAGTCACATCTTTGAAATAGAAAATTCGACATTTCTATGGTAAAAAGTCAATTTAAGACTTATTAAACTAAAAGTTTATGTTATTTAGATAATAAAAAAAATTTTAACTTTATAAAAATTGATTATTTAAACAAATATGAGAAATTAAAACTAGTACCATAATTTTATATTAAGGTCCATTTGAATTAGTTTTTGTTTGTCAATATAATGGTGACTAAAATTACGTATATTTTGAAGATACTTTGCTCACCGTAATTGAAAGCCAATAGAAATCTTAAAAATATTTTAATTACGGTGAGGGGAAAAATTTCATATCAAAAAATTAAATAAATAATTGTTTAAATTTGCATCTTTATTAGTAATTATTGTATCAAAAAGATTAAAAATTTTTTTTAAAAATCATTTTGCAACAGTTATATATTAAATATAATAGTAGGGGAGACCGGGGTTACTTGGCGCACTTTTTACTCTTTGTTGTGTAACTCACTCATTTTTCCTTTTTTTAAAAAGTTAATTTATAGAAAACTTGTTGTAACATATCAGCTTTAATTAAAAAAAAAAAAAAAAAAAAGTTGAAATATATTTAATACTTTTATTTTTATACCACTTTATTTGAAGCTGCGCTAAGCGCGCCAAGCAACCCCGGCCCGGGGATGCGTGGCGCAGGAGTGAAATTAAAATTAAATTATATGATTTAAATTTTAAATAATATAAGACTTAACAAAATAAGTCTTGTATTGTAATTTTACAATAAAATTATTTTAAATTTAAAAATTAGAAAATTTCATTTAAATTAAATGAAATTTGATTTAAATGAAATCGTAAAATTACCAAAAAATATTTTTTTTTTTATAATAACGCTGTGAATATTTAAAAACCATTATTCGGTTAAATTTTTTTAACAGGATTGTTATTGGTGCTTATTAATGTGTAAATTTCATATAATCAACTTCATTTTATTAATATTTAACGAAATTTTCAGATAACCGCGCCACTTAACCCCGAATGTACTTTTGCAATATTTATTAATTTTTTATAAAAACTGTTAATATAAATCAAAAAAATTTTTTTGTTTCTTAATAACAAATGTATAGAGCTCAAAACTTAATATTTGAGCTTTTCTAAAATTAATTTTTTAAAGAGATATCATAAAAAAATGAAGAAGTTAAAAAATTACTTTGGAGTGCCAAAATCAGTTATTTTAATCTAATACTCCACAATAATTAATGAATATTAATGAAATTTTGTACAAACTTACAGTTCATCAAGTACTTTAAGCAGAATAAAGAGAAAAATTAATGTAACTTAACACTTTTAAAATAAACTCAAGTGCGCCAAGCAACCCCTGCGCCAAATAGCCCCGGTCTCTCCCAATAATAGTTATTTTTTATAAACGCACCGTAATTGATGCACTTACCCTTTTTTTTAAATATTATAAACAAAATTTTGTAAAAAAAATAAAATATTTTTAAATAAATAAGTATATTCTCTTTAGTAAGAGAATTCATTAAAATTATTCTTTTCAAATTTATAAAATGAAAAATTTTTATATGTTTATGTTGTGCACAAAAATTTTATTTAAAAGAAATAAAAAATTGTTATAGAAAATCTTCGAGTGTCGCCCAAGGATTGTAATCAAACGATTAATCGTTATTTGTGTAACAATACTAAATGTATTTCGTTAAATTTAACTTGCGATGAAAACAATGATTGTGGTGATAATTCCGATGAAGGTGGCGATTGTAAAAATTGTAAGAATATTTTTAAAAATTGTATTTTAAGCCCTATAATTGTAATCACTTTTCATAATTTCTTTGATAATTTTTTGGGAAATTATTATTATTATTATTTATTTCATTTACTTTTACAATAGAGTTTTTTTTATAAGAAAAATTAGTTGAATATTTAAATATGATTAAATTAAGTATTAAATATATATTTTAAAAGTTTTTTTTTAGCGACCAAACGATGCACATGTCAACATTTTTGTAAAAATACACCTCGTGGACCGCTTTGTTCCTGTAGAGAAGGTTTTACATTAAAAAATAATTCATTCTGTGAAGGTAATAAATAAAATATATAAATAATTCTCTTTTGAATTTGATCTTTTTTGATTTTTTTCTTAAATTTCTTAAAAGTTGAAGAAAAATTAAAATTTTTATTCTTTTAAAAGACTTTACCAAATTCAATATTTTCAGAGATATAAGTCATTGAAAAAAGGTCTACTTTCACAAAGTCAAAATTTTGAAAATTCATAACTAAAAAATTTGGCTATAATTATACAAAAATAAAAAAATACGTATTTCATATTTTTTTTACAAAGAAACGAGAAAAAATGTATTTAAACGAATTTAGAGGGTCATAGGTAAATTTCACGTGGAATCGCCCATATAAATAAGATAAATTATGAAAAATAATATAATAATATAATATTATATTTTATTATTAATTTATTATATTAATGTTATAATTTTTTAATTCTATAATAATATAAGCAGTGTTGCCAAACTTTCTAATTTACAAAGTGAATCAAATCAGAAAAAAATGTATTATGTTTTGACTAGTTCAGTAAAGCGATATAACCTCCTTAATTAGATTCAATTTTCGATATTAAAAAAAAAAATTATTTTAATTATTTTTTTTTACTTATATTTTTTTTCATAAGTGAAATGTTTTTTTTTCTATAAAAAAAATGGATAATTAAAATAAACGGAAAAATTATTAAATAGGAGAAAAATAAATTTCTTTATAAAATTTTCACGCACATTTTTAAAATTAATTTTTTATTATTCTAGATACATGTAAGTGGGAAATTTTTGCTTTATTTATTTTTCAGATATTAATGAATGTGAAATTTATGGAATTTGCAGTCATGAATGTATAAATACAATAGGTGGCTATGAATGCCGTTGTAGCCCAGGATATGTTGCATATCATGTATCACCTTGGGATATTATTCATAATACTTCTGTTAAAAGTTCTTGTAAATATGAAGGTAAAAATAAATTTTAATTATGTATATAAAATAATTAAATTAAATTTTATAATTTTTTCAAAAGATCAATATTTTGAATACATTTGAATAATTGTCAAGATATTTTTCTCAAATTTTTTTGAAATTAATCGAGAAATTAAAAGAAGTATTCAGCTTTATTTATTTTTTTGTTTATTAAAAAATAGTTATTTATGATACAAGTGCGTAAAGTGAGTGATTTTACGAGTGATGCAAATCACACGAGTATAATCAGATTTACGCACGTGTATCATACAACATTTTTTGCAACACCCACCTCTAAAGTTAAGTACCTATTATGAAGAATTCCAACTCTCTATTAGAATAATTTCGATTGTATAGAATTAAAAAAATCAATTGAAGATCAGGAAAAATATCATTAAGTAGGAGTGTATAAATTTAATAGTAAAGTTCGTTTTTTAATTTTGTGGTTTTGTATGGTCTAAAACAATCCTTATATTATGTGAGAGAAATTTCGGTGCGTAAAGTAAATTTCAGTGTGTAAAGTAATATTTCAGTGCGTAAAGTAAATTTAAGTGCGTAAAGTGAATCACTTTACACACCGTTTGAAAAAGAGCTTCTATACACAATTTTCGGTGTGTAAAATTTAACTTTAGAGGTTAGTGTTGCAAAAAATAATTTTTTTTTCTGAAAAATGTATTATTTTATGTATTATACACCGCAATTTATTATTAACAGGTAATGACGCTGAATTATTATTTGCGACGCAAAGAGAAATTCATAAAATGCAATTAGCAACGAGAAAGATTTCAAATTTGGTTTCAAGTAAATCGAAAGTTATTAGTATTGCTCGTCATGAGAATTACATTTATTGGATTGTCGAAGATAATATTAACACTCAATTAATTTACAAAAGTTTTAAAAATGGATCGAATCCAGAAATCATATTGAATACAGGTAAGGTATATATTATTATTATTATTATTCTTATTTTATTATAGTAAAGGAGAGTGACCAACAAAGGGACACCTTTTTTTCAAAGACATATTAATATGTCAATTTTGAAAATTTTTGAACAATTTTTGGTATTACCATAAAGTTTGAACTCTTTTCTACACAATGCATACATTCTATTAAGGCCAGGTCCAAGTGAGGCAGCGCCATCTACATTGATACTAAAATTTTGGAAAATTTTCAACAGCCTTTTCTTGAAAACAAGATGGTAAAATGCTTTTTCCTTTATGGATAATTGATTGTTGGCAAGATATATACCAGCTAAAACTTTTTTTGAGTTAAAATAATGAAAAAAATTTCATGTCCATAAATTAAATATGAGCACTTTTTTCACAAAAACTGTAACAGTACTTTCTCAGAAATTACAATCAAAAATGCAATTTCTATTTGGAAAATTAATAAACGCTAAAAAATACACGACCTAAGATTTACCAATCACGAAAATAACAAAAAAAAATTTTATTAAATATTTAACATATTGATACTGCTTTACTGATTGTGACAGCCCTTTGGTAGATTATGTATTTCAGGTGGTTAGCAACAGCGCCAATCTCCTCCTTTCGGCAAAACCGTGAAACGTCTGGTGACATATATAACCTGTCAAACGGCTGTCATAATGAGTAAAATATGTTGTGTTAAAAAATTTTTTTTTTGTTATTTTCGTGATTGGTAAATCTTAGGTCGTGTAGTTTTTAGCGTTTATTAATTTTCCAAATGGAAATTGCATTTTTGATTGTAATTTCTGAGAAAGTACTGTTACAGTTTTTGTGAAAAAAGTGCTCATATTTAATTTATCGACATGAAATTTTTTTTATTATTTTAACTCAAAAAAAGTTTTAGCTGGTATATATCTTGCCAATAATTCATAAAGGAAAAAGCATTTTTCAATTTTGAAATTGAAAATTTTTTAAAAATTACCTTTTTTGCATTATTTATTAAAAAATCTGTATGTATCTTTAACAATATTATGAACAACTTGGAGAATATTTAAAAACGACTGAATTGATCTATTATTGAACCTTTTATTGTAAAATATTACGAAGTAATTGATGTTAAAAATCTATCACTCCAAACGCCCAAAAAGTACAACTTACCACCGTTTTAAAATTATTATAATACTAAATAAGTTACCATAAATTGATAACAAAAAATCTGCATGGGGAAACAAAGTGTTCATTTCATCAACACAAAAAGTTCATACTTTAACTTGACAGCGATTTTTAATTATTTATTACCTAGATGCAATATTTTCAGTAAAAAATGCTTTTGATGTTAAAAAAATTTATAGACACAAACACACACTATTAAAACGTGCACGAAGAGTTTGTGCGCCTATCATACGGCAGAGTTCGGGAATTCTTCCGGAATTGTAAACGTAGGTTTTTCGAATAAGGTGATTGTAAATATTCCGGCAAAAAAAAACGTAACTTCTACGGGAGAATTCCTGAAATATTATGAAATAGTTGTAGACTTTTTCAGGAATTTATTTTTATTGATAAGTTCAAAGACTTACGGATACAGTTCCGGAATTCTTTCAGAACAGTTAGATAGATGTTACGTAATATTCATGAAAAGTTACGGTTTTTTGCACAAATCCTCGATTTCGGTACAAATTCGGTAATTCTTACGGAGTTTTTTTTCCGTGCGCAAGCTGCAGTGTAAGATTGTAGTCAGCTTACAGTTAAGCTTACATTAATATTAATAAATTTTAATAAATAAATTAAACAATTATTTATGCGCAGCACTTTATTGTAGCTTTTACGGTTGCGCAGTAGATTTTAATCAACATTTTAATACGAACTATCTAAATTTGAACCAGCGAAATTTCGCTGATTCTCAGCTATAAGTATACAACTGATTCCAATCAGCATATATATACTGCTGAATTAGTGAAATTTCACTGATTTTGCAGCGTATATACGCTAATTGGAATCAGTTGTATACTTTTCGCTGATTCAAATTTAGAGTGAATAAATCGTGATGAGGGGTTATGATGATAGCATTCTCAATAATAAACTGAAAAGTTTAAAAATATAGATGAAGAATCTTAAAAATGTGATATAATAAGAATTTTTTTGTTCATTAGGTCTCCTTAGTTCTCAAGATATGTTTGTAGATCGTGAAACTGAAAATATTTTCTTCTCAGATATCAGAAACAAACATATTGCAGTTTGCAACAAGGATGGAGATTATTGTACTGTAATTATCACTGAACAAATCACCACATGCATTGCCCTTAGTTCAACGACAGGGTGAGATATAAAACTTTAAAATATTTTTTAAATCATATTATAAATTTCCATTATTAATTTAAAAATTAAAAATTGTATAAATGCGAGTTGCACTCGCTCTAAAACCATACACAAATGCAAACTCGATAGTTTGTTAAGGAGGGCTAAAGTGCCTTTATTCGTCATTTTTCAAAAAAAAAATTTCTTTCTTTCCTTATTAACTTATAACCGTTCGATATAATATTCCTGTAATCAACACGTAAAAATGCACATATATGGGCATACCTTTGAAACCTTTAACTTTTCAATAAGAAAATTTTTTTTTTTTTGAGCACAGTATTGAAACTCTGTCTACATAAACTTCAAGAACTAAGCTTTCCAATTATACAAGTGGACAGATAAAACAAGTTGTCTTCAAAAAGTTATAAATATTTAAAATTGAGAATTATTTTTAACCTGTAACAAAAAAATATTCAACAGGTGTTTGCTTTTTAGGATAAAAAACAGTTGAAGGGAATTTTCTAATAGGTTATAATTTTAAAAAGCAATAAAATTCGTTTAATATTTTCATTATTTATATGAATAATAAAATACTGAAATAATGCACTGGGTATAAAAGCATGTATCAAAAATTAACTAGATATATAAATTTTTTATTTGAATATTTACATTACATTTTAAAATAGATTTTTATTATAGTGAATTGTTTTAAAAATGTAAAATTGTAATTTTTAAAATTTACCATACAATTTTCATAGACTTTTTTCTATTTAAATTTAATATTCGTAAACTTTCCAATTTCTTTTCTCTTTTTTCCTTTTCTATTTTTCTTTTCTCTCGCATCTTATCTTTTTTCAGAATGAATTTTTTTGGATCCATTTTTGTGTCTCGAAATAAACATTAAAACTTAACCTTCAGGTTTTAATAATAATTAATGACAGTTTCTATAAAAAAAATTATAATCGGCAACTTCGTACATAACAATTTCTTTCTAAAAAATTTCGGTCGATTACGGTCGACCGTAATTGATGAATATTTTTACATTATCTTTGCAATAAAATATTTTTTCTCGAAGCACATTCACGGGATGTTAAATGGCACATGTGAAAATATATACAAGTACTTTTCGAATACTTTTATATGATTTTCATCAAGTATCACTCGTATTACGGTTGTTTTCAAATTTTGTCCACGCGTGTTTTCGTTTATTTAACTTATAATAGTTTTTTGAAGACATGAAGCACATCAATTTATTATGTCTCAAAATAATTATAGTAACTTGATCTTTGATTTCCCATAAGTTATTTTAACGTGCCGCTTGTCTTATAAAAGAAAAATCATTAATACGATGATTACGGTCGAAAAGGTTAAAAGTGAGGGACAACTTTTAAAAGCTTATAAATTTTTTCACAACTAATAAAATATTAATTTCCCTGCGAAAATGTGTTCACCGATTAATTAACATTGAAAAAACATATTTCAGAATTAGTAATTTTTATTAAATCTAAAACTATATCGTTTAAAGCATCAGAAAGGATGGTTAAGGACAAGTAGACATTGTTAAAAATCGCGTATTAAAATTGAAATAATTATTTATGTATTTAATAAATTAAAGTGGAATCTTTTGGAAATGATTGATTGTATCAAGCATTAATATTTCCAACAAAAACCAACGAAAAATTTATTAAAATTACCAAAATATATGCGAGGGACATTAAAGTTAAAGGTTCTAGAGATATGCCCATATACTAATTTGTATTTCTTTAGGTCAAAAATTGTAGAAGTTAAGGGAGGTTTAGCTATATTTTTCCTGTAATCTACATGTTAGTACGTATAGGTACTAATTGTAAGTTTTAACTCTTTTTGTCGAAGATTGAAAAAGTTACACGAAGATAAAAATCAAGCGTTTGAAGTATGAACAGTCATCCTTATTTCGCAAAAGAATTTACATGCCCCATATGCGTAAAATTTGTGCTGTATTTATATAAATTTGTACGATATGAGCATTAAAGTTATCTTAAAATAGTTCCAAAAATTCCCAAGCGTTAAAAGATCACGGTATTAACGTTATTAGTAGCAACTTTATGGCTCTATTTCATGAATGACGAGTGAATATAGTTCCCCTTTCTGCCGTGCGAGATTCGTTCAAGGGACATACTAATATAGCGTCAACGTGGAGCGATATTTCAATTAGTCGTCTGTGTCCAGTGTAGACCTATAAATATTATATATATTTAATTAAAAATTGTTTATAAAGTAATAAATTTCTTACATCAAAAAAATATATATAAATTTAAATAATTACCTATTCTTTAAATTAAAAAATAACTAATAATAATAAAGCAGTATATTAAAAAACGCTAAAATTCTAAATATTACTGAATATTACTGTATAGTTCGGAATTTTTACGTATAATTCAGGAATATCTACTTCAAAAGTTCCATCCTTTTTCTGAATAAAAGGTCTGTAATAATTACGGGTTTTTGCACAAATCCTCGTTTTCGGAACGATTTTGGGAATTCCTACGGAACTTTTTTTTCCGTGCAGAGTAAGATTGTAGTCAGTTTACAGTTAACCTTAATATAACCTTAATGTAAGCTTCCCGTAAACTTACTGTAAGCTTCGTGTAGTCTTAATGTATGCTTTCATATAAAATTACTATAAGCCTCATGTAAACTTCCTTTAAGCTTACACTACTGTTAATTAATATTAATGAATATTATTTATTAATATTTAACTATTTTTTTCACATCAGATGATATATTTATATTGTGATGTAGGATCTAAGGGTTTTTCCTATTACCTGTTAGTCTCGCGTTCAGACAGTTCGTTGACGTTCTTCCTTGAAACAACATAAGTATATATGTCGTAGGCCGATAGACATTTCAGGCCGTTAGTCAAAATCCTGGCTTATATTCTAATGGCCGGCCAGTAGTCAATAGCATAGGCCATTAGCCGAATAACTTGCTGGATGGCTACTAGCCTGACAATTTTTAGGCCATTAAAAGAAACAATTTATAGGAAACATTAATAATTTAACGATTTCATGTTCAAATTTCTATTTTTATGTTAAATTTTATTGCAATACGAAGAACTCAAATGGCATCGTGAGTTGCACAGAATATTTGCCTTAAAACAAGCACATCTTCTCGTTCTGCACTGATGTTCATTAATTTTGCAATTGCATTTTTTGTACCCCTGACCTCCACTTAGGGACTGCAGAGATGCAGCTTCTCGTAAACTTAAATATTCACCCATAAGCACGTCATTTATTAATAAAACCGTAGTTTCTACACTTTTTATATCAGTCCTGGGAAACCATCCTTTTATAAAACCGTGTTTTGTACCAATTTGATACACGTTATTTTTAAAGTCAGTTATGACACCAAGAATATTATTAAAACCTAAGTGCCGCGATCGACAGTCGGTACAGCTAAAGATATTTTGCACATCTTTCAAACACTTTCCTCTTACACATAATGAACAAATCAAATCTTGCTCATCATTTGTCAATGGATTCCCGTGATCATTTTCAATGTTCATTTAACAAATTGAACATTATGGAGGAATAGAATTTAGGACTGCATTAATACCAGAAGCTTCTGAAGAACTTGCCTCATCATCTTCACCACAGACTTTCGAAATAGAAGGTTGAGTCTCGTAAACGCTAAAAATAAATTAAACTTTCAGCATAATAAAAATAATAATAAAGATAATTATTATTAATAATTGATAATAAATAAATCTTTTTGTCGATTGTTTGTTCAGCCCTTTTAATTTTCGGAAAATGAAAATTCATCGAATTGAAAATTATGACATTTAAAAATTCGAATTTCTTAAAATTTTATATTAGCAGAATATTCTGCCTGGTAAAATAAATCAAAATGAAAGCTTATTACTTCTGTTTACCTTTTCAATTGTATACCTCGTTTTCTCCTTAGGCAATTACTAATATTTATATTAATTAACGTGTGTTGAATTATAATGTAAACAGAGTTTCTTCTAACGGCCTGAAGAATGTCAGTCTAGTAGCCCATTAGCGCAGTATTCTACTGGCCGGCCATTAGAATATAAGCCATGCTTTTGGCTAACGGCCTGAAATGTCCATCGGCCTACGACATATATATATATAATAAAATTCAAATAATTAAAAACTGCAAGTTTTTTTTCTTTTGTTTTCTTTTTATTGTGTAAGTAAAATCCTAAGTATTGAAACATCGTACACCTACTCCGCGTGAGTCCTGAGTTTAACCAACGAGCTAAACTTGTAGTATATTTAAATTATTTTAGAAACATACTTAAATTCTTTTCTTCCTAAAACCTTGCTTGAATATAGCAATGTAATATTTCCAAACTTACCCTGTAACACCGTGTCAAATTCCATGTAAGAAATTATACTATATCTGAGATATAACTACAGAAGAGGAAGAAAATTGGTAAATTTTGTTTTACAGATTAATATATTGGTATAGTAGGGAAACAAACTCTATATTAGTAGCTGGAATGAATGGAAAAAATCAAAAGATTCTCATACAGAATGTGACTACTCCACTTGCATTGGCTATTGATGAATACAATAAACGATTGTATTGGCTTGATTTAAAATACCATATGATCCAATCAATTAAGTTAGATGGGACCGATATGAGGGTATAATTTGTTTTTATTGTTTTATTGTCATTATTATTATTAATAATAATATTATTAATAAGTTTACTTTTTCATTAAATTTATTTTATACTATTATTCATATATAAAAAATAATATTATTCGCTGAGTTAGTGGAAAAAAAGGACACGTCGGATTTTCGTTGAAAAAGAGGACACGTCGCGTTTGAGTTGAAGAAAAGGACACGTCGAATTTTATATTTTTTTAAGAAAATTTAAGTTGGTAACACTTTTTTTGAGGTTGACATTTAAATATTTATCACTTAACTGAAATAAATTATATTGGTTAGAATGGTTAAAAATTAAATTATAATATTGAAAATTTAACCTTGTAATTCTATCTTAATTAATATTTTTGTTTAATACAATTTTCAGTTTTCGCTAAGTTACAAAAATTAAAATTATAATTATCTTTATTAAAAGATGAAAGATGTATATGCAGCAAAAAATTTATAACAGTTATAAATTTTTTAATTTAATTTAATTAAGATAAAATTACAAGGTTAAATTTTCAATATTATAATTTAATTTTTAACCATTCTATCCAATATAATTTATTTCAGTTAAGTGATAAATAAATAAATATTTAAATGTCAACCTCAAAAAAAGTGTTACTAACTTAAATTTTCTTAAAAAAAATATAAAATTCGACGTGTCCTTTTCTTCAACTCAAACGCGACGTGTCCTCTTTTTCAACGAAAATCCGACGTGTCCTTTTTTTCCACTAACCCAGCGTATTTATTATTATACTTTTTCATTAATATAAAATAATTCATTAATTTTAGATA
Source organism: Leptopilina boulardi (assembly GCF_019393585.1). NCBI lineage: Eukaryota > Metazoa > Arthropoda > Insecta > Hymenoptera > Figitidae > Leptopilina > Leptopilina boulardi. The sequence goes on from NW_026137980.1 coordinate 652,023, forward strand.
GTGTTGAAAACTGTGCGGAACAGTTTTTCTGTTTTTGGAGTATTCGAAGACGATTTGTATTTTGCGTCTCTTGATCAAATTCAATCCTGTAACAAATTTACTTGCAAGAATTTAAAAACTGTAATTAATAGCGATAAAGTTCTATATGATAATATTATTTATCACGGTCTACAAAATCATTCTGCGGTATATTTTAATTATAAATATTTAAATTATAAATAAAAAAAACATTAAATAACAGTGGGCACGCACTTGCTTATACACTGAGAAAAAAATACTGTTGAATCAAATAGTTCAATGCTATTGCATTTTCCCATTATTGATTCAATAACAATTTTATTGATTGAAAAGTATATTACATAAAACGAAAAAACGAAACTATTTAAATTAAAAGTATGGTACTGTAAAATTAATGCCATTGTGTAAATTGATGCTATAGTTAATCTATTTATATCAGCAGAATAATTTATTGATTCTTTGACAATTTTTATTTCAAGCATCTACTCTCTAAATTTGAATCAGCGATAAGTATACCACTGGTACCAATCAGCGGATATACGCTGAAAAATCAGTGAAATTCCACTAATTCATCAGTGCATATAAGCTGATTGGAATCAGTGGTATACTTATAGCTGAGAATCAGCGAGATTCCGCTGATTCAAATTTAGAGAGTAAAAGGTGAATTTGAAGAAAATGTGTGTAAGTTTGAATCATACGAAAAATTGTTTACTTCAATGAAGCGAGCCCCTCCTTATATCCTTTGTTTTAAAAAGATATTCTTTTAAAATTTAACATTAAATATTATTGTTAAAGAAATATCGACTAGAATCAGAAATACAAATTCTTTGAGGTGACTGCACTATACACCGAAAAAACGATATTCTAATTTTAAGAATTTTCAACTTATTTTAAGAATATGCGAGACTTAAATAGGTGCCACGAATATATTCTTAAATTAAGAATAGAATCTTCTTATATTAAGAATATTTTCTTAGAATCACTTTTTTAGAATATAATCTTAAAATAAGTATATTTTCTTCTTGTATCAAGAAATATACTTTTAGCAGTTTTAAGAATACTATAAACTTAATTATCAAATCCATAGTAAGACCTCTCACTCTTTTCATGGTGTTTATATTATTACCTACACACAACACACAAATATAAATAATAATATAAAACATTGAAAAATAGAACAAAAAAAAGCAAAAAACAACAACAACGTTAGAACACTCGTCTTTATCGATGCTACACTGAAAAAGCAATCGATAACAGCTATATAGCTATATACACGTTGTTGGATCGTGGCGACGACTGCACACACGCTTGACAGTTTTCGCGGCAAATAGAGGTAATGTTGACCACTTTTGGTAATCAACATTTAATCAAAAAAACTATAATTATATTAATAAAATAATTGCACGACGACTCGTTAGTCAATGGCGACGCGAACAAGCTAGCAGCACGTCAATTCTAGCGCATATTCTTGTTTTAAGAAGAAGAAGATTTAGTACATAGAAAATATTCTTAAAGTTAGAATATGCTTAAGAATATTATTAAGAATATTTATGTAAGAATATAACATTCTTAAAACTAGAATATTTTAAGAATATTTTTAAGAATATTTTTTTAAGAAAATAATAATCTTAAAACTAGAATACCATTTTTTCGGTGTAGTTGTTTATATTAGTAATATATAATAGAAATTAATATTATTTAAACAAACAACTTTAAATAAATAACAAGTAAACTTAATCAGTCGTTTTAAGAATTACAATTTACAATGTAGTATTAAAAATTTATAAAAATAAATGACAAAAATATTTTCTTATAAAATAGAGCAAGTAAAGCCAAACTTTTTCACTTGTTCTACTGCACTTTGTAATTGTTCGTTCGAATAACGAAATCTTTCGTATTTTCTTTTTTTAGGTGGCATTACTACAAATATTTAATGCAGATGTTTATTTAAAACACTTGTTTATATTTTCCTAACCTTCAATTTGCTTTGGATTATTCTGACAGCTCTTTTTGACATTAGCGCCTCCTAGCTGAATCGATTTAAAGTGAGTGTTCATTCACTGGATCAAAAGATAAAAACTGTTTGCACCAGTGAATAAACAGTGGCTATTTACTGAATCATTGAAAAAAATGTACCAGTGTTTGAACAGTTTAAAACTTTCAGTAATATAAATATTTTTTTGTAAAAAAATATTGATAATGAAACTTTAAAGCTACAAAAATTTAATGATAACCTATTTTATATATTTTATGAAAGAATTATATTTTAAAAAAATGTTTTAATTTTGAGTGCGCTCTCTATGTAATCTAATTATTATTCTGATTCTAGATCGCAAAATCGGGTATTCCTTTAAAATTTATTTTATTTTAAAATGATTTTTCATAATTTTTATGTTCTTTAATAAAAAGAACCTTTTAAATAACACAGCCCCACAAAAAAAAAAAAGTGTCATGTACTTTTGACCGGAATACCCTAACCCTATGTATTTTGACGCGCTGAACACGAATCCGAAGTCCGTTTTGCTCCATCACGTCAGGATTTTTTTCTAACCTCAAAAAACATGTCGGATTTTGAGAAGTAGGCGATTTTTTTTAAAATTGATGTATTAACTTCAAACTTGGTATCTGAGGGTTTTTTGTGTCGCTGATTACGAATCTGAAGTTAGATTTTCAAAATCCAAAATGGCGGATCCAATATGGCGGACGAATTTTGAAAAAATTTTAAGATTTACTTCAAACTTGGTATCTAGGGGTTTTTTGGGTCGCTGATTACGAATCTGATGTCAGATTTCCGAAATTCGATATGTCTGATTCAATATTAAGGAATTATTTTTAAAAAATTGTCAGATTATTATGAAATTTGGTATCTACAGGTTTTCTAAGTTGCTGACAAGTAACACTAGGGAAGTGCCATACGCCAATTTTCCTGAAACTTGGCAGTTTTGTAGTTTTTTGAAAACAATTTGACACGTATGTTTTGTTTTTCCCCAAAAGCTGATTTATGGGGGGGAAATACCCCTTGAATTTTTTTTGGTAGGGAGACATTATTTTACGAAATTTTTCAAAAATTAATGTGCAATAGTGTATCTGGGGGTTTTTTGGGTCACTGATTACGAATCTGATGTCAGATTTCAAAAATTCAAAATGGAATATCCAACATGGACTTCTATCGGCCACATTAGATACGCCATTATCAATTTTTGAAAACTGACATCAGATTCGTAATCAGCGACCCAAAAAACCCCTAGATACCAAGTTTGAAGTAAATCTTAAAATTTTTTCAAAATTCGTCCGCCATATTGGATCCGCCATTTTGGATTTTGAAAATCTAACTTCAGATTCGTAATCAGCGACTCAAAAAACCCCCAGATACCAAGTTTGAAGTTAATACATCAATTTTTAAAAAAATCGCCTACTTCTCAAAATCCGACATGTTTTTTGAGGTTAGAAAAAAATCCTGACGTGATGGAGCAAAACGGACTTCGGATTCGTGTTCAGCGCGTCAAAATACATAGGGTTAGGGTATTCCGGTCAAAAGTACATGACACTTTTTTTTTTGTGGGGCTGTGTTATAATTAATGAACCATTCTTTTATTAAATAATAATTTTTAGCCTTAGTTATATGTACTTTTCAGACGAATGTTCATTCACTGGGGGGGGGGCAGTCACCCTACGCGAGTTTTAATGCTTCGCGAGTTGAACAGTAGGCGAGTACTGTGAGCTCCCGCGTAGCGTCGAAGTTCTCGCCTAGTGTTCATTTGAGACAAATTATGAATGGTATGTGAGTCTGAATGCTTCCTGAGTTGAATGGTAGGAGGTACTGTGAAATTCCGCGTAGCGTCGAAGTTCTCGCCTAGCGTTCATTCTTGAATCAGCGGCGGCGATATCTTTTTATAATATAGTAATGACATATATATATATATAAAAGTGTGGTGTGTATGTGAGAGTGCAAATTAAAAAAAATAAATATATAGAAGTGTGAATATGAGAAATAATTATAATATATAAAAAATTTATGAGCTTAGATTAGTTTTTTTAATTTATGGTTGTTTTCCTTTAACCTCATAAGAGGATTGAATTTATAGCATGGTGCTATTAAACTAAGAGCATATTCTATAGATTTTGTAGCATATGCTTTAAATTTAAAAACTTTTTCGATTGACTCAAAAGCATATACTATAGATTTCAAAACAATGACATATATATCAGTTAGGCAGCCCGATATGACACTATTTAATGAATCAAACCCATATGTCATTGATTCAACAACATTTTTTTCTCAGTGTAAGACGTCTTGAATATGTGTTTTTGTGGATGTCTTTTAGACTTTGGAAAAAGAAGTCATTAATATTTTAGATATTTTCTAAAGAGATTCTACGTCTGGGCCAAAAGTCGTCTTCTAAAATATATTTTTTTAAATTATCGACGGCTGAGTTGTAGAAAAACATGCTCGGTCCTTTTTTAACATATTTCAAAAACCACAAGACACTTTTTAATTTTCAAAAATGCAATTTGAAGCTAAGACCTTAAAGATTATGTTGTCAAATTTTTCCATACATTATTCTAGATTATGCCAGTAGTCAAGAACATTACATTAGTACGAAAGTAGGAAAATTGCATAATTTTTTCTTGAATCCTTTTTGGGTGTTATAAATGCTAAAAAAAAAAGAAAAAAATTTCTTGATATACATTCAAACACAGAATTTTATCAGCTTTCCAACCATCTAAGTTACAAGTTACTAACTTTTTTTTAATTTAAAATATATTTTTATAAAGTCAGCATCAAATTTCCACTCCTTGCACGTCAGGTGTACCAACAATTTCCGCAACGATACTGTATTTTAGACGTTCCGGTGCCCACTGTGATTAATTTGAAATTAATTTATTTTTGTAACTAATATTAAGTGAAATTTTTATAAATTTATATATTATTTATTTTGTGACCAATTACAAAAATTTATAGAAAGATAATCCTTGTTATCGGCATCCATGCTCACAACTTTGTCTTCCGACTGGAACTGGAAATTATTCCTGTGCTTGTACTTTAGATCATGAATTAGCGTCAGATAATCAAACTTGTAAAGGTATTTTTGAAAAATTATTTATTTTAATTAATTACATATATCCCGGACTCCTCACAATTTTTTAGTATAGCCAACTCGCAAAAATGGAAAGCGCTTTTTTCGTCTAAAATATTGTAAATGTTTCTTGTTCGTGGCAAAGAATTTGAAATTGAATTTAAAATACTTTTGATGAATGCAAAGATTTAATGTATAAATGAAGAATAAATTATAATTATAATATTTAATAGACATAAAATTATGTTTTCTGCAATTTCTATAAGAATATTTTTATAATTGTTGTAAAATATAACCTTTTTCAAGAACATCAGCTTATTCATGTTAAAAATCATCTTTTACAATAATTATAACAATATTCTTATAGAAATCACAGAAAACATAATTTTATGTTTATTAAATATTATAATTATAATTTATTCTTCATTTATAACTACTTTAAATCTTTGAATTTAACAAAAGTTTTTTTTTAATTTAATTACAAATTCTCTGTCACGAAATTGAACCTTTACAAAATTTTAGACGAAAAAGGCTCTTTTCACTTTTGTCTATACTCAAAAATTGTGAGGTGGTAAGCGCCTTTAAGGCCAGGTCCAAGTCGTGTCAGCTGTTCCATTGAAACTTCAAAGGAACAGCTGACTCAACTTGGACCTGGCCTTAAGGGTATGTGGGCAAACGACGTTTTTTGTGGTTCCAAAATTTCTCTGAAATAAAGAATGATTTTAGATTAAAATTTTGGTGAAATAATTTTGTTAAGTGCAAGGAATTTCGCTGTTTTACTCATTTAGGGGAGAGTGGGAGAAAAACCGGGTACCTTTTTTGTAATTCTCGGTTTACAAAGAATCTATCAAACAAATTAGTTCAAGTCTCATTGAAAATTCTTCCTTGAACATTAGAGAATCAGAAAATAAGGTCGATGGCATGGAAAAAATTTTTTTGACCAATTTAAGCAAGGTTTTTCAAAAAAAAAAATGCAAAGTACCCGGTTTTGCCCCGATGGTGAGGCAAAACCGGGTACTATCAAGAAAATATTTAAATCATGAAATATTATTTAACTTTTTATTCAATTATTATTATCCTTCACTAACATTATAGAAAATAATTAATATTCAATAAATTTAATCAAAATATATTATATACTTGCCTAAAAGAATATATCGACACAAAAATTTTTATAAGTGATTTACTTTCGATCAAAAATGGATTTTCTTTTGACCTAAAATTTAAAAGTCGCATAAAATATAATAAATAAATTTTTATACAGCGGATATATAATTAAAATGATGTTGATTGTAATATAAAAGATATATGTATAATGGGTGACACAAATGGAAATACCTATCATGGAAAACTAGGGGTACCCGGTTTTACCCCACTCTCCCCTACGATGACTTAACGCAAAAATAATAAAAATAAAGCAATAAATATAGTACAGTAATGTATTTTATCATTTTAAAAATTACACTTTTTAAACTTCATTTTTTAATAATTTAATGTAAAATTATGTATTTTTCGGAGAACAGCGAGATTTCTTGTACCCAAATTTATCATCCCATACTAGGTCACGTGGGAGGTTCCTACATACCCTTAAGTAACTTAACTTTTATTGTTATTATTATTATTATAATATAATATTTTACATTATTCATATAATTATATATAATTACATGGATAAAGATGAGGAATTGTTTACAGATGCTTACTGATGTTTGCTATCGGATCTATCAAAATTAGTAACTACAGCTAAATTTTTTGCTATGACAACAAAAAAGTTTGCTATGATAAACAATATTAGTTTTAATTTTTAAAAATTTACTATCACAGCAAATTTTTTTGACCCCACACGGAGAGAAAAATCTGGCTTTTATAGTATGAAAGTAGTTCTTACTATTCCAGCATGAATTTTTCCTACAATTAGAGCAAGAATTCATGCGTTCTCAGCATGAAAGCAATCAATGGTAAAAAGGTATGTTGAACATACTCTCATAGGAAGAACTTCATGCTCTGAAAGCAGGAGCGCCATGCGGCAAAAGTATAGAACACAGTCGTACTAGGATTGCAGGAGTCTCATGCTTTTTCGGTATGAGACTTTTGCAACAGGAGTTTAAGCCACGCCCACTTATATACTTTGCGTGAAAACGTTAGCGAGGCATGGGCTATTTCGAATTTCTGATATCAGTATGTGAATCGCAGTGATTGATAACAGACAGTATAAATTTATTGCATTATTATAATGTTTGATACAATTTTACCTTGATGAGAAGTTTCTATTTCATTAAGTAAGATCAAAATTAGTTTTTATTAAATATTTTTGGTGTAATGAAAACTTGAAGATCAATGGTTTGTATTATAAGTTGATCCTATTTGTGTATTTCCATTCCTAAAATTTAAAACATAATCTAAAATTATTTGCTTCTTATGTACCTTTCTTTGTAGCGCGACATATATATAAATAGTTTATATTTAATTACTAAATATGAATATAAGTTCAAAATATTTTTACAATACTATATTAGATTTTAATAAAATATAATACTTTTTTATTTATATTATATAATTTTTTAACATTATTTTTGAAATAAGATATTTATCATTATATAACTATATATTATTTAATATAAAAATTATATCTAGTCGCAACAAATTTATATATATATATATATATATTTATATATATTAAAATCATTTATCTACATTTACTTATTCGTATAGGTACAGTATCTCACAGTTTAATAAAAACGCGTAAATCATTTTGAACGATGTAAATTTAAAGGGGGCGTGGCTTAAACTCCTGTTGCAAGAGTCTCATACCGAAAAAGCATGAGACTCCTGCAATCCTAGTAGGACTGTGTTCTATACTTTTGCCGCATGGCGCTCCTGCTTTCAGAGCATGAAGTTCTTCCTATGAGAGTATGTTCAACATACCATTTTACCATTGATTGCTTTCATGCTGCAAACGCAAGAGTTCTTACAGCTATCGCTAGAATTTTTTGACTAAAATTGCATGAAAAAGTTTCATACCTTAAACGTATGCCTCCTCATACTATAAAAGCTAGATTTTTCTCTCCGTGCACAGTAAATTTCTTCGCTGTCCCTATATTAGCTAGACGTAATTTGATGTGACAGCAAATAATTCGCTGCCACAGAAAATTTTTTCTATGCTTATAAAACAAATTAAATGCAATTTTCGCTTAACCTCCAACAGCACCTGAAATTTCATTTAAATCTCATTATTTTTGCAATTTTAAAATATTGAGACAATATTGCGAATATTGATGCAAGTTTAGGTGCTGTGTGGGACATAACTGAAAAATTTGAATCTACTTTGGAATTTCTGTTGCTTGTATATACCTTGTTAGTACGGAGACTAGAATGTAATAATTTTATTACTTGATTATCTACGTACTGTTAAATCTTGTTTTAGAATCTTTGAATTATGAACACATTATAATTGGATATGGCAATAAATTATTTAAATTTTACAAAAATCTTCTTGGACGACCATCAATGAAATCAAATGACACATTAAAAGACATTACACATATCGTATATGATTCAATTGCAGGTAAATTGAATATGTACCTAAAAGTGTGTTTAAGTGTAATTAGGGTAAGAATTGTGATTGAGAGTCTTGAATCCTGCTTTTATGTATGGAGAAAATAAAAAATATATATAAAAATTTATTAATAGAATAATAATTAATTAAATAATATATGTTTATTAACAAAGAATTTAATTTTCTACCAATATTTTGTTTTATTCGAATAAATTTTGTTAATTATCACATTTTATTTTACAGACAATATACTTGTAGCCGATCGATTTACAGACTCATTGTTCAGTTTTAATTGGAAAAGTGGTGAAGTGAAATTAATTTTAGACATAACAAATCAGTATATTGGTGGCATGGATTTTGATTATGCTGGTAATAATTTATATTTGTCAAACATGGAATTTAATGCCATTGAAATTTACAGTATGAAGACGCAAAGTAGATTAGAAATTCCTTTTGTCGATCAACCACATGAAATTGCTCTCGTACCAGAGGAAGGGTAATGTTCAATTTTATTACAATATATAGTAACTCATATATAATATTAATATATACATATACATAAGGGAGTGTAGTCAGTGTTAGACATAGTTTTGACTTTTCTCTATAACTTCCCCTGTAGGCCTAATTTTGAGATTTCTCGCATATGGTTCGAAAGATCTACTAAAATGTAATGTTTTTACTGAGCATTGTAAAAATATTTGATCAAAAGTTTCAGAGTTATAGTCAATTAAAAAAAAGGTATTTAGAGTTGAACCAGGTAGTCAGGGTTGAGCAACTGTAGAAAATCAATGAAATATGCAGATAAATTGATTAATAATGACCTTCAAATAATAGAATGGCGCTCAAATACACTTGAAAATGAGAAAAGGAACAGTGAAATTGAAATAAAAAGCCCTTATTGTATAATTTTCAGATTTTCGCTTGTATCGCAAAGCTGGTCTGAAAAGTGAAAAAAAAAAATTATTAAAAATTTGTATTTCCTTTCTTTCTAATGGAAATAAAGTTTTTGACACCTCTTTAAGTTGACAAATGAATTTCCATAGCAAGAACCCTTCATAATTGCAAAATTTTTGGGTGGCTCAACACTGACTCACGCGTCGTTTAGCGTCACACCACACACAAAAAGAAACGCGTGATGCAAACACCATATTACGTTTCACATTTTCATTATATGTTGACTTGGGATTTCATATGGGTTTTTGTAGAGGAACCTATATGGGATCCCACGTAGGAATTCATATGGTTTTATACATAGACCAACGTTTTAAATTTCCCATGTCTATTCCTATATGTCAAATCGTGTCTTCCTTTTGTCAATCTACCTTTCATTTTCCAAATTTCATATTATAATTTTTTTATTCTTAAAAAATAAAAAGTAAAGAACTTTAGATAAATTTAAATTATACCTTTTGATTTAAGGCCAGGTCCAAGTGAGGCAGCGCCATCTACATTGAAACTAAAATTTTGGAAAATTTTCAACAGCCTTTTCTTGGAAACAAGAAGGTAAAATGCTTTCTCCTTTATGGATAATTGATTATTGGCAAGATATACACCAGCTAAAACTTTTTTTGAGTTAAAATAATAAAAAAAATTTCATGTCAATAAATTAAATATGAGCACTTTTTTTCACAAAAACTGTAACAGTACTTTCTCATAAATTACAATCAAAAATGCAATTTCCATTTGGAAAAGTAGAAAACGCTAAAAAATACACGACCTAAGATTTACCAATCACGAAAATAACAAAAAAAAAGTTTTTTAACATAACATATTTTACTCATTATGACAGCCGTTTGGTAGGTTATATATATGTCACCAGACGTTTCGCAGTTTTGCCGAAAGGAGGAGATTGGCGCTGTTGCTAACCACCTGAAATACATAATCTACCAAAGGGCTGTCACAATCAGTAAAGCAGTATCAATATGTTAAATATTTAATAAAATTTTTTTTTTGTTATTTTCGTGATTGGTAAATGTTAGGTGGTGTATTTTTTAGCGTTTATTAATTTTCCAAATGGAAATTGCATTTTTGATTGTAATTTGTGAGAAAGTACTGTTACAGTTTTTGTGAAAAAAAGTGCTCATATTTAATTTATCGACATGAAATTTTTTTTATTATTTTAACTCAAAAAAAGTTTTAGCTGGTATATATCTTGCCAATAATCAATTATCCATAAAGGAAAAAGCATTTTACCATCTTGTTTTCAAGAAAAGGCTGTTGAAAATTTTCCAAAATTTTAGTATCAATGTAGATGGCGCTGCCTCACTTGGACCTGGCCTTAAGGCATTGCAGTCCTGTCAGAATGTCAAAAAAGTATTCTCCAAATAAAAGATTTTTTTTTTTAATAGAAAACTTAACTTATGGAGTGTTGGCAATTTTTTGTAATAATCTTGAAAGTTTTTTAAATTTAATGATTAAAAAATTTTTTTTTAATTACTTCAGAATTATGTTCGTGGTATTTCAAACGAAAATGAAGAAGTATGTTTTAAGAAAGTTGGACATGTCAGGAAAAGTAAAATCTCAAAACTTTTTTGAAATCATCAATTTTTTAAATAGGGAGATAAAAATATTTCTCGCTTATGATTTTTATGATGAGAAATTATATTTGGCCAATGATATCAGCAGCCATACTATTTACAGTATATCTAAACAAGGTGTGTTAACAAAATTTTTCTTTTTTTTAATTTCATTAAATTTAAATTTCGTTAATTTTACATATATTTGATTTTATTTTTTGCTATTATTACAATTTAATAAAAAATTTTATAAAATTAAATTTAATATATTTTTTTTTATTAGTTGAAAAAATTTAAATGACAATTAATTAAAATTTTTTTTATAGGCAGTAGTGAAAGGTTCTTCACTAGCTCACTTTTTAGACCGGTGAGCCTGGCGGTTATGGACGATTTAATATATTGGACGGAACGAGATGATCCAAAATTAATTTGGTCTAATAAAAATAGATTTCATAGTAGTGAATTAAAAATTGGTAAATGTCGACAAAATATTTAATTTATTTTAATAAATATATAGAAAGATGAATTTAATTTTATTATAATTTTTTTTTTATTTCTATTTGGAAATATTTGAAATAAAAAAAAAATGAAATAAGAGTTTTATAAAAAAAATTTAGTTTTTATTTCTAATATTAATTTAAAGTATAATTTTAATCTACAGAATATAATGCTATTAGGGGAAAGTTAATGTCCATGCAATTGACAGTTTTACATAACAGGCATATGAATAATCACAATTGTAGCCAGGGATCACCTTGTTCACATATTTGCATTACAACAGGAACAGATAATTATGTAAGTGAATTATTATTTATTTTAATTTAATTATTATTATTTTTTTTTAAATTCATAAATCACGTTAAGAAAAAATTTTGTTTCAAGGAGGAACTTTTTGATATGATCATTATCTTGTAACGTTCAATCTCTCAAAATGTGTCCTTTTTGTAATAGACTATATAATTAAATAACTAATTAAATAATAAAGTAAAATAGTTAATAAATTTTATCATTTTATTTTTTAGATTTGTGAGTGTCCCTATGGAATGAGTTTGAATGATGATGGAAAAACATGCGAGACAAGAACATGTCAAACAGATGAATGGAGATGCGTAAGAACTGGTCATTGCATCGATATAAGGAAAAAGTGATTTCAATGATTAAAATAATTATTTAATTTTAATTTTTTAAATAATAATTTTCAAATTTTTTTTAATAAACACAATTGTAATTTTTTTTCACGATTACAGATGTGATGGAAAAGTCGATTGTCTTGGTGGAGAAGATGAAATAAGTTGCAATTCAAATAGTCAGTGTTCAAATTTAGAGTTTCGTTGCCAAAATGGACAATGTATCGACATTAAAGGCCATTGTGATTATATTTTTGATTGTTTCGATGAGACAGACGAGAAAAATTGTACAAGAAAATCTTGTGACGAGGGTAACATTATTTATGATTTTTTTTTAAAAAGAAGAATTTTGAAAAAAAGAAATTATTTCTCTAATTAGAAAAAAATTAAAAAAAGGAAATATATTTATTTTCTAATCTTACAGAATATTGTTTATTTTTACATTTTTTTTTATAGGGTAAATGCACTAATTGCGGCGCGATTCGAGTCAAAACACTTTTGAAATAGAAAATTCGACATTTCTATTGCATAAACTCAATTTAAGACTTATTAAACTTAAAGCTTATGTTATTAAGATATTAAAAAAAATTTTTAACTCTATAAAAATCGATTATTTAAACAAATATGAGAAATTAAAACTAATACCGTAATTTTCTATTGCGGCGAGTTTGTATCAGTTTCGGTGTATCAATTGCGGTGACCAAAATTACGTGTATTTTGAAGATACTTTGCCCGCCGAAATTGAAGCCAATGGAAATCTTAAAAATGTTTCAATTGCGGCGCGGAAAAAAATTTGATCTCAAATAATTAAATTAATAATTGTTTAAATGTGCATCTTTATAAGTATTTGTATCAAAAAAAGATTGAAATAATTTTTTTTAATCATTTGGCAACAGTTATATTAAATATAATAGTAATAATAGTTATTTTTTATGAACGCGCCGTTATTGGTGCACTCGCCGTAATTAGTACACTTACCCTATTTATTTATAAAAATACTTTTATAAATTTGTTTTAATTATTTATTTTTATATTTTTCATTATTATGTACTTTCAATTACAATTGTTCTGAAGATTTAATTAGTTATAAAAAATGTTAGTTAAAAATTAAAATTTAATTAGTTAAATGTATATATTTTAAATTATAAAAGTATATTTTTAGAGTAAATAAAGATTCAATTTTTATTTGAATAAAATTTGCAAAATCTTTTTTTCTTTTTAATTTTTTATATTATGAAAAATAAAATTGATAAAATAAAATTAAGAAATAATTTTAGGAGAATTCCAGTGTCACGATAAAGGTCAATGTATAATGAAATCACTTGTCTGTAATGGACGAATCGACTGTCTTGACACTTCCGATGAATTTAATTGTAAAAATTTTACTTGCAACTCAAATCATTTCAAATGTAATATAACAGACGTTTGTATTCCAAAACACTGGGAATGTGATGGAGAGGTAAGGAGAGATTATTTTAAAAAAAAGAAAAGAAAAAAAATCAGGAAAATATAAAGTATTTTTTTAAATTTGAAATAATTACAAACCCGTAAAAATTCATCTTTCTAATTAGCAGATTTTTCAATGCTGATTTGGAAACATAATAATTATTATTTTATTAAATATAATAATTCTTCACATATTTTTCAGATTGATTGCTCGGATGGTTCGGACGAAGGTGAAAAATGCATATCCAAAATTTGTTCTCAAAAAATGTTTCAATGTAAAAATAGTAATTGCGTTGATCAGCTATTAGTTTGCAATGGTTACGATGATTGTGGCGATTTATCTGATGAAACAGGATGTATAAATTATAAAAAAATTGATCCCATCAATTGTAATGCCACTGAATATAAATGCAACAAAAGTGAAATTTGTATTCCTCAAAATTTGCGGTAAACAATTTTTTTAAAAATTAATTTATAATTATACAGTTTATAATTATAATTACTTTCATATGTGGCGTTTCCAGTTATTTTTTTTTACTGATATATATATATATTTTTTTTTTTTGAAATCTTTATGAAAAATAAGAAAATACGTATTTTTTTATTTGATAAAAATTATGATGCTCTTTATTGATTATTAGTACTAAAAAACTGTAAATAGTATTTTGACTGTAAAAAAAACCATACTTTCGTATAAACGAGAAGAAGTTCCATGCAAAAACACGATTTCAAAATTGGAAATAGGAAAGCAATACAATGACAGGTTTATTACTTTATGTCCCCGTCAGATGGCAGAAGCATGCAGGGAGCACATAGTCTCTGAGCTGTCATTATATTAATTTTTTATTTCTAATTTTGCGATCGCGTTTAATTAAATTAAAATTATTTATATTATTATTATTTAATTAAAAAATGACCAAGTAGATATTAATTTTTTTTAAATACATTGTTTTTAATTTGTTAATATGAAACGTTAATTTCTTTTTATTGAATAAAGTGATCTGATGATGGTGTCAAACCAAGACACCGAAAAGTTGCTTAAAAAAAAGTGAATTAGAGTTTTATTTTCAACTTATTACTATTAGGAAAAAATTAATTTCAGATGCAATAACAAATTAGATTGTCCACATGGTGACGATGAGAAAAATTGTTTTCAATGTGAAGAATCAGAATTTAAATGTGAAAATTTGCGATGCATTGATTTGTCTTGGATGTGCGACAGCAAAAATGATTGTGGAGATAATTCAGATGAGACACATTGCGGAACTGCTCGTCAAGTGAACAATTCGCCATCAATAACAAGTTCATGTGAAGAATATAAATGTGATGACGGTGGATGTATTTCATATAGCAAACTTTGCAATCAAATTTACGATTGTAATGATAAAAGCGATGAACAAGGACAGTGTGGTAATGATCCAAATTTTTTCAATGAAAAAAAACATTATTTCAAGATTTTAAAATAAAAAAAGAAGTATTTGTTTATGTTTCGTTACCTCCTGTCGCCGTCAGATGGCAGAAGCATGTAGGGAGCACAATTCAAATACTATTTTTTTTATTTTAATCTTCTTCTAATTTTTAATATTAATTCATTGATAATTAATTAATTTAAATTTTCCTTCTTTTAATTATGTGTTTTTAGATTTTTAAAATTATTCTTTCACTGAGAAAAAGAAATTTAAAATCTATTTTTTGTTTTTTTTTTTTGTTATAGAATCTTCTTGTAATCATACATCTTCTTGCGAACAATTATGTATTAAATCTCCAAAAGGACCAGTTTGTCAGTGTGTTGAAGGATATAAATTGCAAGAAGATGGTAAATCTTGTAAGGACATTGACGAATGTAGTTTACCAACGGGAACAAAATTTTGCAGTCAAATTTGTATCAATTCTTTAGGATCGTACAAATGTGATTGCTATAATGGTTATACGCTTCGTAACGATGGAATAACATGTAAAAGTACAGGTAAAGAACACTTTTATTTTACCAAAATTTTCTTTTAATATTTTATTATTTTTTGACGTTGCGTTTCACAGTAGTACAAAAAAAAGGTTTTTAAACTTAAAAATTGTTATAAACAAATTATATAAATAATTGCAATTTAAAACTGTTTGAGGTCAAATAAAAAGAAAAGTTTAAATAAATTTGCTTTTTATTATTGCCATTGAACTTTCTTTTATTAAAAAGTTGCTTTCAATAAATTTTATTTATTCAAACAATTTTTATAAAATTGTATCAAAAATTTAAATACTTCAAAAGCACTATTAAATTTTATTATAAAAATAATAGTTAAAAAAATATTTTGTCATAAGAATAATACTTAGTTTTAACATTAATCGTAGAAAATTCGATTAATTTCTGATCAGAAATGACCGTACAGTGTATTTGTTTATAAAAATTATTTAAAAAATAAGAGAATTTTTAGAAAAAAAACTTCATGATAAGAAAAAGTTCAATCGCTGTAATCAAAAGCAAATTTACTTAAAAACATTTTTCATTTGATAGTTAATATCCTTAAACGGCAATTGTTAAAAAAAATTTTTATAACCATTTTTAAACATAAAAACTTTTTGTTATAGTTATTTTATTCAAACAATATTTTATTTTAAAATCTTTTATTCAATTGATAATTCTTTAGTTTATTTTCTCAATATATAATT
Source organism: Leptopilina boulardi (assembly GCF_019393585.1). NCBI lineage: Eukaryota > Metazoa > Arthropoda > Insecta > Hymenoptera > Figitidae > Leptopilina > Leptopilina boulardi. The sequence continues at coordinate 668,425 of NW_026137980.1, forward strand.
TTTTTAAAATTATCTGTTTAACTGCAATTTATGCTTCCTGTATGCTTCTGCCATCTGACGGCGACAGGACGTAACGAAACATAAACAAATACTTTAAGTAATATTACTATTTTAATTTCAATATTCAGGTATAGAAAGAAAATTAATACAAAAGAGTGTCATAAATGGTTTATTATGACTAGACTTCCAGTCGACTCTATTGTTGTTATCTCTCCTTATTTTTCTTTTGAAATATTTAATATTTTAAAACAAATTAACTTTTAGACCACAATTTTTAACTAAATAAATTCTTGTTTCCTCTAAATCAAAAATAAATTATGAACAGATTAGAAATGTAATTAATTTCTGACAAAAATTGCAAAACATTGTATTTGTTTATAAGAATTGTTTCAAAAAAATTAGAAAATTTATCGAAAAACAACTTCTTAGTAAAAAAAAGTTCAATCGCAATAATCAAAAGCAAATTTACTCAAAAAAATTTAAATAGCTAAATAATTGAACATCTAATTAATTTAATTTTTTAGACTATTGATTTGTATTTTGAATAAGTTAATAGTATAAATATTGATTTACAAATGTTCTTTAAATATTTTTTAAAAATGAAAAAAAAAATTTTAAGAATATTTTTTGTTTTTAATTTGAAAAAAATAATAGAAATTATATTTTAAAATCTTTTATTCAATTGATAATTCTTAAGTTTATTTTCTAAATATAGTTTTTTTAACTTATTTGTTTAACTGCAATTTATGCTCCCTGTATGCTTCTGCCATCTGACGGCGACAGGACGTAACGAAACATAAACAAATACTTCAAGTAATATTACTATTATAATTTCAATAATTTCAGGTATAGAAGGACAATTATTAATACAATAGGGTGTCATAAATGGTTTATTATGACTAGACTTCCAGTTGTCTCTATTGTTGTTATCTCTCTTTATTTTTCTTTTGAAATATTTAATATTTTAACTTAATATTTTAGAACAAATTAACTTTTAGACCACAATTTTTAACCAAATTTAAAAATTCATGTTTCCTTTTACTCAGAAATAAATTCTGAACAAATTAAAAATTCGATTAATTTCTATCAAAAATTGCGGTTCAGTGTATTTGTTTATAAATTTTTTTTAAAAAATAAGAAAATTTGTCGAAGAAAAACTTCTTAATAAAAAAAGTTCAATCGCAATAATCGAAAGCAAATTTATTTTAAAAAAATAATTAAATTAAAAAAATTTAAATAGCTAAATGATTGAACATCTAATTAATTTACTTTTTTCAATCATTGATTAATTTGTATTGTGAATAAATTAATAGTATAAATTGATTTAAAAATGTTCTTTAAATATTTTTTAAAAATGAAAAAAGTCAAAAATTTGTTAAGAATATTTGGGTATTTTATTTTTAATTTGAAAAAAAATAGAATATTTCATTTAAAATCTTTCATTCAATTCATAATTCTTTAGTTTTTTTTCGAAAAAAGTTTTTTTTAAATATGTAGCTTTAATTTTGTGCTTCCTGCATGCTTCTGCCATCTGACGGCGACATGACGTAACGAACCATAAACAAATACTTCAAGTTATATTACTATTATCATTTCAATATTCAGGTATAGAAGGACAATTAATACAATAGGGTGTCATAAATGGTTTATTATGACTAGAATTCCAGTCGACTCTATTGTTGTTATGTCCCCTTTTCTCCTTATTTTTCTTTCAAATATTTAATATTTTAATATAATATTTTAACAAAAATTAATTTTTAGACCACAATTATGAAATTCGAAAATTCTTTTTTTTTATCTATTTATTTAAGGTCGAAAATTTAATGTTTTAATTTAATATTTCAACTCAAATTGTGCTCCCTGCATGCTTCTGCCATCTGACGGTGGCAGGAAGTAACGAAACATAAACAAGTACTTCAAGTAATATTTCTAATATAATTTCAATATTCAGGTATAGAAGGACAATTAATACAATAGGGTGTCATAAATGGTTTATTATGACTAGAATTCCAGTCGACTCTATTGTTGTTATGTCCCCTTTTCTCCTTATTTTTCTTTCAAATATTTAATATTTTAATATAATATTTTAACAAAAATTAATTTTTAGACCACAATTATGAAATTCGAAAATTCTTTTTTTTTATCTATTTATTTAAGGTCGAAAATTTAATGTTTTAATTTAATATTTCAACTCAAATTGTGCTCCCTGCATGCTTCTGCCATCTGACGGTGGCAGGAAGTAACGAAACATAAACAAGTACTTCAAGTAATATTATAGAATAATAATCTTTGTATTCATTCCGTCATTCATTCACATTTTCTTAGTACTTGAATTTTCTCATTATTATTAGATTATATATACATATATATCTTTACTTTGATAATTAGGGTTCTCGAAGGTTTCTACCTGAAATTTGATTTGTCAAAACAGCTTTCGGTTAAGGGTTCGTAAGATGGTCGATGACCTTTTAAATACTGTCCTGAGAGGTGAAGTTGTGTCCCCCACTTTACCAGCCCGGTTTGAACAATCACCATGTGGTTATATGTACTGGAGAATAAAAAACAAGAAGAAAATTTTTGGTGCCAGCACCATTGGGTTAAATCGATTTACAACACATCATGTACGTTTATTGAATGGAACTAAAATTATAAAACTTTTGAACATTAACATTTATTACACAGTCCTGCGAGGGTGAGTTTCTAGAATGGCTGTACTTGTTTCTTGTAGCTTTTTATGCGCTGAAAACGAATCTGACCTTAAAAATGCTTCATCCCGTCAGGATTTTTAGTAAATGAAGCCTAAAAGGTAAAAAAATGACCATTTTAGCCATTTTTGATAATTTTTTTTGGGATAGAAATTTTTTTTCAATTTTCGACGAAAAAGTCGCATAGTACAACTCTTTAGCTTTAAAACCTATTTTTCAAAATTATTGTAGGATTTTTTAAAAAAAAGTTATGACATGTTAAAATTAACAGTTTCAGTTACGCCAATAGACGTTATACCCAACGAATCTTTAGACAGTTCTTGGGAAAAATATTTTCTAAAAAATCTTGTTTCTATCTTATTGGCTTGAAATTTGTTACTCGGGGGTTTTTGGGATCGCTGATTACGAATCTGAAGTCGGATTTTAAAAATTCAAAATGTCGGATCAAATATGGCGGACAAATTTTACAAAAAATGATCTAATTTGCTTGAAACTCGTTACTCGGGGGATTTCGGGGTCGCTGATTACGAATGTGAAATCGGATTTTAAAAATTCAAAATGGCGGATCCAATATGGCCTGTCTTAACTGGTTCAAAAACCTCAGAGAAACGAAATTTTATTGAAATTCTTTCAAAAATGTAGGCCATTTTGGATCGCACATTTTGAATAATTAAAACTGACAATAGATTTTGTATAAGTGACCACAAAAACCCTTGAGTTACAATTTTCAAGGTATTCCGACAATTTCTAATAAAATACGTCCGCCATATTGGATCCGCCATTTTGAGTTTTGAAAATTTGACTTCATATTCGCAAGCAGCGACCCCAAAACCCCCGAGTAACAAATTTCAAGCGAATACAATGAATTTTTAATTTTTTCTGACATATTGGATCCGCCATTTTGAATTTTTAAAATCCGATTTCACATTCGTAATCAGCGACCCCGAAATCCCCCGAGTAACGAGTTTCAAGCAAATTAGATCATTTTTTGTAAAATTCGTCCGCCTTATTGGATCCGCCATTTTCAATTTTTAAAATCCGACTTTAGATTCGTAATCAGCGACCCCGAAAACCCCCGAGTAACGAGTTTCAAGGAAATCTGATCATTTTTTGTAAAATTTGTCCGACATATTTGATCCGTTATTTTGAATTTTTAAAATCCGACTTCAGATTCGTAATCAGCGACCACAAAAACCCCCGAGTAACAAATTTCAAGCCAATAAGATAGAAACAAGATTTTTTAGAAAATATTTTTCCCAAGAACTGTCTAAAGATTCGTTGGGTATAGAGCAATTCCATGGGATGTGATCACAAGAATTTTTGACAATTTTTAAAAATGTTCAAAATTTTTTGAGATATCTCTAATTAAAAATTTATGTCATTTTTTAAAAAAAAAACCATGTAACTTTTTTTCCTGTTATACAAATGAGATCAATTTTTTTCAAATTTCTCACAAAAAGATGCTATTTTAAGAAAAAAATAGTTCATGAAAAAAAAAAATTTTTTTACCCGGAAAAAAGTCAAAAAAAAGTTAATAAAAAGTGCAGAGGAAAATAAGTTAAATAATAATCATTATCGAAAATAATATAATATGGAAAAAGATTAAACAACGCTAATTCACGTTCATGTAAGACTATCATTGTTGCATTAGTTAGCTGAATTATAGTTAATGAAATTTTTTATAGGTGAAACACATGTAAGTAAATTTTTTAAAGCAATAAACTAAAATAAACGATATGTTTTGAAAATTGGCTTTATCAACAGTTTGAAAGTAGAAGAAGGATACCATGTCGAACATAGAAGAGTATTTTATTTTAAGTAATGAAGATTTTAAAATTATTGAAAATGTAAATGAAATGTTAAATGATATGCATATGTATAAATTTCAAGAATTATCAAAAAATGATTCAAATTCTCTTTTCATTATGCAAAGTACTTTTGTATTTACAAATGCTTGATTTAATTGTTCCAATTAGAGAAAGAGATAAACATATTCAAATAGTTTTTAGCGGTAATAACAATTCTGGTCATTTGATTTGTGTTTATTACGATGAAGTAAGACTTTATATTTTTGATAACCTTAATGCAGGGTGTTCGAATATTCTTCAAATAGAATATTTAATTAGATTGTTCCCTTTTAAACCAACAGAATTTTTTGTAGATGTTGATCAAGAACCGGTTGGTACAGTTAAGTGTGAAGTATAATGCAATAGCATTTGCAACATCTGTATTGGTTAACAGTGTAAATTAAAAGATTAATTTATGGAACTGATAATAATGTAATGAGCAAGCATTTTGATATCATTTTTTGAAAACAATTAATTAAATCATTTTCCGGCATTTAGAATGTCTAATATTAGGATTTCGATTTATAGAGAATGATTGGAATTGTCTTTTCATAAATCGAGCTAAAGAACTTCAAAATGGTGAGCTAAACCTTTCATATTTTGTAAAGACTTTTCCCAGTAAAAATGACAACAGAGTTCTGTCTACTGAAACTAAGAATGAAAAGAAAATACCCAAAGAAAAAAATTTGTCCTGTAAGATGAAGAAATTATCTACAAAAATTGACGAGGGATTTACATGTTGATGTAAATTCAGTATGCACAACAGAAAATAATAAGAAAATAATTTCTAGTCTTATTGTTAGGGAAAATTTTAATCCCATGACATATCCTACATTGTTTCCTTTTGGTGATCCTGGATGGACTGTTAACCTTAAGCATACATATCTTAGGCGTACTTGTAAAATAATATTATTATTTTTGTGAGATCAAAAGTCCAATAAGTGTCCGTCAAATAAAAATAAATTTTTAATTTTTCATAAAAAATTGTAGATATCGCGCGCGTTTACGCGCGTTTCTTTTAGCTAGTTTCTAATATAATTTCAATATTCAGGTATAGAAGGACAATTAATACAATAGGGTGTCATAAATGGTTTATTATGACTAGACTTTCAGTCGATTCTATTGTTTTGTATAAATTCTCTTTCTACCTTATTTTTATTTTAAAATATTTAATATTTTAAATTAATATTTTAACACAATTTAACTTTTAGACCACAATTTATTATGAACCAAATTCGAAAATTCTTGTTTCCTCTAACTTATAACTTAATTCTAAATAAATTAAAAAATCGATTAATTTCTGACAAAAATTAAAAGGAAATTCACCCTTAATAACCAAAAGCAAATTTACAACAAAAAATTTTACCTAGTAATAGTCATAAATTGTAATTGTTTATAAAAATGATAAAGTTAATTACAAAAAAAATTAAAATTAATTGTAAAAAATTTCGATTAATTTCTGAATAGAAATAAATAAAATAAATATAGTAAATAAAGTGTAAAATAAAATAAATAAATAAATAAATATAGTGTGTAAAATTATTTTTAGCGAAGTTCATCGAGCCGTTTTTTAAAAAAAAATATTTTTTATGTTAAAAATCAATTTTTTCAAAAAAAAAAATTAATTTTGATTTATTCAAAATCTACCAATGTTGCGGTAATTTACGTATATAATAAACAAAAGAAAAATATAAAATTTAATGTATAACATTGTTTGTTAACAAAATGTTAATTTTTTAATATCTTATGATATGTAAACATTAGTTTTCATTCTATTTAAAGAATAAAATCTGTAATTTTATTAATCTACCTATTTCACACTATTTTTAAGTTGCTGAATCGAATGCAAGAAAAAAATCCGAAGTAAAAAAAGTGGTCATTTAAAGTTTGTTTAGGTACCCCGTGAGAGGAAATAAGAATTTTTGAATTTGTTTCATAATTGTTGTCCAAAAGTCAATTTAAACTAAATTTTGTCATTTTGTACCACTGTGTATTCATCTGATAAATTACTCTTAATCCAATTGACAGATTTATCAATGAAATTCATCATAGCCAGTAATGAGGGTATCAAAAAAGTGTCTCTAGGCGGAATTGCAACCGAAATTATTGTTTCCGATATGAATGATGAAATTTCCGGTTTAGATGTGAATATTGCAAAAAATACAATTTATTGGAGCAACGGTAAATTAGCGGTATTATTTGAATAATTTTACCATTCTTTTCTTATTTCTTAAAAACAGTTTATTTATAAGATTTAATCGTTTGGGTTTTTTTTGTTTTTTTTTTCTTCTAGAAAATATGAAAACCATTTCGAGATTAAATTTAACAACAGGAGAAAGGAAGGAAATATTCTTTCAAAATCCTGATCGTTTGGCAGTTGATTGGGCAACTGATAATGTCTACGTTTACAGTAAAACATCACTTGCTTCAATTAAGGTACAAAAAATAAATAAATAATACTAAAATTAATTAGCTTTTTAAAAATATTTTTCAATGTTCATTAAAATTTAAATAATATATAAAAATAATTATACAGGTTCTTCAAAATGAATGGAAACTTACAAATATTTTGAAAAATACGCATTTTTGTGAAAAATGTTTAACACAAAAATTGTTCCCAATAAAAAGGAACACATTTTTGAACCCAAAACATTGGGCCCGAGACCCAATAGTGAAAAAAGAAATATCACAAAAATGCGTACTTTTTGAGATATTTATAAGTTTCCATACTTTTTTTTAAAAAGAAAAACTTGTCAAATTGTATTCTATTTTTAATAATAATTTAGGTTTGCAATCTCAATAAAGGTATTTGCGCGAATGCAATATCTCTCGATAAAGTTGGAAATGTATTTGCTCTTATTGTCGATTCTGTAAATGGGTAAGATTTTAAATTATATTTTCCATATTGTATATAAAATATTAAAATTAAAGTAAAAGTTCACTTTATAATAATGTAAAATAAAAGAGTCTAATCAAAATTATCACAAATAGTAAAAAAAAAACCTTATAGATGGATCTTTTGGAGTCTCAGTAAACAAGGAAGTTACAGTAAATCGGAAATATATCGTGCCGAATTGAGCGGAATTAATCCAATCAGTATTGTAAAATCAAGAGTGACAATTATTTCTGGTCTTGCTATCGATCATGAAAGATCCCGACTTTATTGGTGTGATATTCTTTTAAGAGTCATTGAAAGTTGCGATTTTGATGGAAATGATCGAAAATTAATTTACGAAAATGATGTGAGTAGTTTTTCTTCTCTTTATTATTATTATTATTATTATTATTATTATTATTGAAGGAGATATTTTATTTTTTTCCCTCAACAACATTCGTAGATATTGTCCGATAAACAACTCTATTGTAAATGCCCGTATGTGATCTCGTATAAGATCACTTATGGTTTGTCATATGAGATACTACATGAGATCTCACATAGGATCCCACATCCCAATCAGCACGAAAACTTGCAGCAAACTTGCAAGAAGCTTGCCGTTCAAGATTGCAGTGCAAACATGTAGCAAGTTTGGTGCAAGCAACAAAATGTCCTCTTGTGGCAAGCTTGCAAGACAACGTTAGTGCAACCTTGCTGCAAATTTTCAAAACTTAATACGATGCACAGTTGTAAACGGAAGCTCCTATGGCTGCGCAATAAAGTTTTTAACCCTTAAAGCAGGGTGCCCTTTATGTTTATTTAGTAAAAAATTGTTTCGAAAAATTTTTTTTTTTGTATTATACAAGCTTGCAGCAAGGTTTTCGCAAGTTCGCTACAAGCTTGCTTAACAACCTTGCCACAAGAGAACATTTTGTTGCTTGCACCAAACTTACTACATGTTTGCACTGCAATCTTGCACGACAAACTTCCTGCAAGTTTTCGTGCTGATTGGGATGGTAATATGTAGTAGTTATTGAAAAAAATTTGAGACATGTTTTAAGTTTTAAACATAAAATATTTTTGCTTTATGTAAAATAAAGTGTCGTTGATAATTCTATATTCGTATGAATTTCATGTGAATATAGTTCTTCATCCTGCTATGCGAATTTCGTTCAACGCACATACTAATATAGCGTCAAACGTCTAGCGATTATTTGACAACTAATTGGAATAATCGCTAAATGTTGACGCTATATTGGTATATGCCTTGAACGAATCTCGCACGGCAGAGCGGGGAACCATGTTCACTCGTCATTCGTGCAAAATAGACAAAAAAAACTGCTACTAATAAAGTTAATACCATTGATCTTTTAACGCATGGGAATTTTTGGAACTATTTTAGTATAACTTTAAGCGTTTTTGTAAAGAAAACGGACATACGAAAATCGCTAGTATAGTATTGGCACTTTTAAAGTGAGAAATTTCTCTCCGTACATGATTTTGTTCTCAGGAATGGGACCCACGCTGATGTTGCGTAAATCAACTTAGCATAGACGACATTCCCACTAGTCTCCTATTTGCTCCCGATGTCCGCCTATAATTGAGGAGCAAGTTTTCAAAACCTGATAAATCCATATTTTCTTATTTCGAGAAATTCAAACAAATGACTTTCCACACATAACCACTAGAGTTAATTTTAAAATAAAAAATTTATAATAATTTATTTCTATAACAATGTTTTTATATTCAAGACGTTATATTTCTAATTGAACTTTGTCATAATTGAGTGATTTACAGGTTCTGGTAATTTTTTCTAATATAAAACATACAAATTGTAAATCATCTTGGTTATGTCAATAAGTTTTTAAATAAAAAATTTGTAATTAATAAATTTTTTTCCTTAAATTTAACAGTGACAGATCGATTTGTGAGGTCCTTAAAATATTAAATTTATGGTTATCTCAATTTTTTTGAAAAATGGATTTATCAAGTTTTGAAAATTTGCTCCTCAATTATATATATCGTATCACCGGTTCTCTAGTAGTTTTTCTACTCATTTTCCACCACAGAAATATGGGCAAAAATTTTTTTTTAGTTAATTTTAGTGAAGCTTACTTTACTAAAATTAACTAAAAAAAAATTTTTTCTGTACTTTTCAGGACAAAATCTTCATCAAAAAAAAAAGTTAATCGTATAGTAGGTTTTCTAGCAGATTTCCAACTCATTTTCCACCTTACAATTGGAAACAAAATTTTTTTTCAGTTAATTTTAGTAAAGTAAATAGGTAGAAATTCTTTCTGTAGTTTTCAAGATAAAATCTTCAGCAAAAACAAATGTTAATCGTATCATTGGTTTTCTTACAGTTTTTCAACTTATTTTCCACTTCAGAAAGAGAAACAAACAGTTTGTACAAGTTAATTCTAGTCAAGAAAAAAAAGGGAATTTTTTCTGCAATTTTTGTTGTACTTTCTGCAAGAAATTGCAATAAAATTGTCTGTCTAAGAAAAATTGAATTTATTGGAAATTTTTTAAGATAGGGGTTGCCTTCAGTAATATGGGTCTTCCTCTACTCGTATCAGGCTGTCAATTTTTCTTACACTTTTGGGAGTATTTTCTGCAAGAAATTACACTAAAATAGTCTGCCTAAGAAAAATTGAATTTTTTTGGCAACTTTCTTATGATTTTGGATGGCTTTTTGGCGGTAATATGTGTCTTCCTCTACTTGGATTTGGCCGTCAATTTTTTGCTACACTTTTAGGTGTATTTTGTGCAAGAAATTGCATTAAAATCGTCCGCCTTAGAAAAATTGAATTTTTTTGGCAACTTTTTTATGATTTTGGATGGCTTTTTGGTGGTAATATGTGTCTTCCTCTACATGGATTTGGCCGTCAATTTTTTGCTACACTTTTAGGAGTATTTTGTGCAAGAAATTGCATTAAAATCGTCTGCCTAGGAAAAATTGAATTTTTTTGGCAACTTTTTTATGATTTTGGATGGCTTTTTGGTGGAAATATGTGTCTTCCTCTACTTGGATTTGGCCGTCAATTTTTTGCTACACTTTTAGGAGTATTTTGTGCAAGAAATTGCATTAAAATCGTCTGCCTAAGAAAAATTGAATTTTTTTGGCAACTTTTTTATGATTTTGGATGGCTTTTTGGTGGAAATATGTGTCTTCCTAAACTTGGATTTGGCCGTCAATTTTTTGCTACACTTTTAGGAGTATTTTGTGCAAGAAATTGCATTAAAATCGTCTGCCTAGGAAAAATTGAATTTTTTTGGCAACTTTTTTATGATTTTGGATGGCTTTTTGGTGGTAATATGTTTCTTCCTCTACTGGGATTTGGCCCTCAATTTTTTGCTACACTTTTAGGAGTATTTTGTGTAAAAAATTGCATTAAAATCGTCTGCCTAAGAAAAATTGAATTTTTTTGGCAACTTTTTTATGATTTTGGATGGCTTTTTGATGGTAATATGTGTCTTCCTCTACTTGGATTTGGCTGTCAATTTTTTTCGACACTTTTAGGTGTATTTTGTCCCAGAAATTGCATTAAAATCGTCTGCCTAAGAAAAATTGAATTTTTTTGGCAACTTTTTTATGATTTTGGATGGCTTTTTGGTGGTAATATGTTTCTTCCGCTACTGGGATTTGGCCGTCAATTTTTTGCTACACTTTTAGGAGTATTTTGTGCAAGAAATTGCATTAAAATCGTCTGCCTAAGAAAAATTGAATTTTTTTGGCAACTTTTTTATGATTTTGGATGGCTTTTTGGTGGAAATATGTGTCTTCCTAAACTTGGATTTGGCCGTCAATTTTTTGCTACACTTTTAGGAGTATTTTGTGCAAGAAATTGCATTAAAATCGTCTGCCTAGGAAAAATTGAATTTTTTTGGCAACTTTTTTATGATTTTGGATGGCTTTTTGGTGGTAATATGTTTCTTCCTCTACTGGGATTTGGCCCTCAATTTTTTTCTACACTTTTAGGAGTATTTTGTGTAAAAAATTGCATTAAAATCGTCTGCCTAAGAAAAATTGAATTTTTTTGGCAACTTTTTTATGATTTTGGATGGCTTTTTGGTGGTAATATGTTTCTTCCGCTACTGGGATTTGGCCGTCAATTTTTTGCTACACTTTTAGGAGTATTTTGTGCAAGAAATTGCATTAAAATCGTCTGCCTAAGAAAAATTGAATTTTTTTGGCAACTTTTTTATGATTTTGGATGGCTTTTTGGTGGAAATATGTGTCTTCCTAAACTTGGATTTGGCCGTCAATTTTTTGCTACACTTTTAGGAGTATTTTGTGCAAGAAATTGCATTAAAATCGTCTGCCTAGGAAAAATTGAATTTTTTTGGCAACTTTTTTATGATTTTGGATGGCTTTTTGGTGGTAATATGTTTCTTCCTCTACTGGGATTTGGCCCTCAATTTTTTGCTAAACTTTTAGGTGTATTTTGTGCAAGAAATTGCATTAAAATCGTCCGCCTTAGAAAAATTGAATTTTTTTGGCAACTTTTTTATGATTTTGGATGGCTTTTTGGTGGTAATATGTGTCTTCCTCTACTGGGATTTGGCCCTCAATTTTTTGCTACACTTTTAGGAGTATTTTGTGTAAAAAATTGCATTAAAATCGTCTGCCTAAGAAAAATTGAATTTTTTTGGCAACTTTTTTATGATTTTGGATGGCTTTTTGGTGGAAATATGTGTCTTCCTCTACTTGGATTTGGCCGTCAATTTTTTGCTACACTTTTAGGAGTATTTTGTGCAAGAAATTGCATTAAAATCGTCTGCCTAAGAAAAATTGAATTTTTTTGGCAACTTTTTTATGATTTTGGATGGCTTTTTGGTGGAAATATGTGTCTTCCTCTACTTGGATTTGGCCGTCAATTTTTTGCTACACTTTTAGGAGTATTTTGTGCAAGAAATTGCATTAAAATCGTCTGCCTAGGAAAAATTGAATTTTTTTGGCAACTTTTTTATGATTTTGGATGGCTTTTTGGTGGTAATATGTTTCTTCCTCTACTGGGATTTGGCCCTCAATTTTTTGCTACACTTTTAGGAGTATTTTTTGTAAGAAATTGCATTAAAATCGTCTGCCTTAGAAAAATTGAATTTTTTTGGCAACTTTTTTATGATTTTGGATGGCTTTTTGGTGGTAATATGTGTCTTCCTCTACTTGGATTTGGCCATCAATTTTTTTCGACACTTTTTGGTGTATTTTTTGCAAGAAATTGCATTAAAATCGTCTGCCTAAGAAAAATTGAATTATTTTGGCAACTTTTTTATGATTTTGGATGGCTTTTTGGTGGTAATATGTGTTTTCCTCTACTTAGATTTGGCCGTCAATTTTTTGCTAAACTTTTAGGTGTATTTTGTGCAAGAAATTGCATTAAAATCGTCCGCCTTAGAAAAATTGAATTTTTTTGGCAACTTTTTTATGATTTTGGATGGCTTTTTGGTGGTAATATGTGTCTTCCTCTACTGGGATTTGGCCCTCAATTTTTTGATACACTTTTAGGAGTATTTTGTGCAAGAAATTGCATTAAAATCGTCCGCCTTAGAAAAATTGAATTTTTTTGGCAACTTTTTTATGATTTTGGATGGCTTTTTGGTGGTAATATGTTTCTTCCTCTACTGGGATTTGGCCGTCAATTTTTTGCTACACTTTTAGGAGTATTTTGTGCAAGAAATTGCATTAAAATCGTCTGCCTAAGAAAAATTGAATTATTTTGGCAACTTTTTTATGATTTTGGATGGCTTTTTGGTGGTAATATGTGTCTTCCTCTACTTAGATTTGGCCGTCAATTTTTTGCTACACTTTTAGGTGTATTTTGTGCAAGAAATTGCATTAAAATCGTCCGCCTTAGAAAAATTGAATTTTTTTGGCAACTTTTTTATGATTTTGGATGGCTTTTTGGTGGTAATATGTGTCTTCCTCTACTGGGATTTGGCCCTCAATTTTTTGCTACACTTTTAGGAGTATTTTTTGCAAGAAATTGCATTAAAATCGTCTGCCTAAGAAAAATTGAATTTTTTTGGCAACTTTTTTATGATTTTGGATGGCTTTTTGGTGGTAATATGTGTCTTCCTCTACTTGGATTTGGCCATCAATTTTTTTCGACACTTTTTGGTGTATTTTTTGCAAGAAATTGCATTAAAATCGTCTGCCTAAGAAAAATTGAATTTTTTTGGCAACTTTTTTATGATTTTGGATGGCTTTTTGGTGGTAATATGTGTCTTCCTCTACTTGGATTTGGCCATCAATTTTTTTCGACACTTTTTGGTGTATTTTTTGCAAGAAATTGCATTAAAATCGTCTGCCTAAGAAAAATTGAATTTTTTTGGCAACTTTTTTATGATTTTGGATGGCTTTTTGGTGGAAATATGTGTCTTCCTCTACTTGGATTTGGCCGTCAATTTTTTGCTACACTTTTAGGAGTATTTTGTGCAAGAAATTGCATTAAAATCGTCTGCCTAAGAAAAATTGAATTTTTTTGGCAACTTTTTTATGATTTTGGATGGCTTTTTGGTGGTAATATGTTTCTTCCTCTACTGGGATTTGGCCGTCAATTTTTTGCTACAGTTTTAGGAGTATTTTGTGCAAGAAATTGCATTAAAATCGTCTGCCTAAGAAAAATTGAATTTTTTTGGCAACTTTTTTATGATTTTGGATGGCTTTTTGGTGGTAATATGTTTCTTCCTCTACTGGGATTTGGCCCTCAATTTTTTGCTACACTTTTAGGAGTATTTTTTGCAAGAAATTGCATTAAAATCGTCTGCCTTAGAAAAATTGAATTTTTTTGGCAACTTTTTTATGATTTTGGATGGCTTTTTGGTGGTAATATGTGTCTTCCTCTACTTGGATTTGGCCATCAATTTTTTTCGACACTTTTTGGTGTATTTTTTGCAAGAAATTACATTAAAATCGTCCGCCTTAGAAAAATTGAATTTTTTTGGCAACTTTTTTATGATTTTGGATGGCTTTTTGGTGGTAATATGTGTCTTCCTCTACTTGGATTTGGCCATCAATTTTTTGCTACACTTTTAGGAGTATTTTGTGCAAGAAATTGCATTAAAATCGTCTGCCTAAGAAAAATTGAATTTTTTTGGCAACTTTTTTATGATTTTGGATGGCTTTTTGGTGGTAATATGTGTCTTCCTCTACTTGGATTTGGCCATCAATTTTTTTCGACACTTTTTGGTGTATTTTTTGCAAGAAATTACATTAAAATCGTCCGCCTTAGAAAAATTGAATTTTTTTGGCAACTTTTTTATGATTTTGGATGGCTTTTTGGTGGTAATATGTTTCTTCCTCTACTGGGATTTGGCCGTCAATTTTTTGCTACACTTTTAGGAGTATTTTGTGTAAAAAATTGCATTAAAATCGTCTGCCTAAGAAAAATTGAATTTTTTTGGCAACTTTTTTATGATTTTGGATGGCTTTTTGGTGGTAATATGTGTCTTCCTCTACTGGGATTTGGCCCTCAATTTTTTGCTACACTTTTAGGAGTATTTTTTGCAAGAAATTGCATTAAAATCGTCTGCCTAAGAAAAATTGAATTTTTTTGGCAACTTTTTTATGATTTTGGATGGCTTTTTGGTGGTAATATGTTTCTTCCTCTACTGGGATTTGGCCCTCAATTTTTTGCTACACTTTTAGGAGTATTTTGTGTAAAAGATTGCATTAAAATCGTCTGCCTAAGAAAAATTGAATTTTTTTGGCAACTTTTTTATGATTTTGGATCGCTTTTTGGTGGTAATATGTGTCTTCCTCTACTTGGATTTGGCTGTCAATTTTTTTCGACACTTTTAGGTGTATTTTGTGCAAGAAATTGCATTAAAATCGACTGCCTAAGAAAAATTGAATTTTTTTGGCAACTTTTTTATGATTTTGGATGGCTTTTTGGTGGTAATATGTGTCTTCCTCTACTGGGATTTGGCCCTCAATTTTTTGCTACACTTTTAGGAGTATTTTTTGCAAGAAATTGCATTAAAATCGTCTGCCTAAGAAAAATTGAATTTTTTTGGCAACTTTTTTATGATTTTGGATGGCTTTTTGGTGGAAATATGTGTCTTCCTCTACTTGGATTTGGCCGTCAATTTTTTGCTACACTTTTAGGAGTATTTTGTGCAAGAAATTGCATTAAAATCGTCTGCCTAAGAAAAATTGAATTATTTTGGCAACTTTTTTATGATTTTGGATGGCTTTTTGGTGGTAATATGTGTCTTCCTCTACTTAGATTTGGCCGTCAATTTTTTGCTAAACTTTTAGGTGTATTTTGTGCAAGAAATTGCATTAAAATCGTCCGCCTTAGAAAAATTGAATTTTTTTGGCAACTTTTTTATGATTTTGGATGGCTTTTTGGTGGTAATATGTTTCTTCCTCTACTGGGATTTGGCCGTCAATTTTTTGCTACACTTTTAGGAGTATTTTGTGCAAGAAATTGCATTAAAATCGTCTGCCTAAGAAAAATTGAATTTTTTTGGCAACTTTTTTATGATTTTGGATGGCTTTTTGGTGGAAATATGTGTCTTCCTAAACTTGGATTTGGCCCTCAATTTTTTGCTACACTTTTAGGAGTATTTTGTGCAAGAAATTGCATTAAAATCGTCTGCCTAAGAAAAATTGAATTTTTTTGGCAACTTTTTTATGATTTTGGATGGCTTTTTGGTGGTAATATGTGTCTTCCTCTACTTGGATTTGGCCCTCAATTTTTTGCTACACTTTTAGGAGTATTTTGTGCAAGAAATTGCATTAAAATCGTCTGCCTAAGAAAAATTGAATTTTTTTGGCAACTTTTTTATGATTTTGGATGGCTTTTTGGTGGTAATATGTGTCTTCCTCTACTTGGATTTGGCCCTCAATTTTTTGCTACACTTTTAGGAGTATTTTGTGCAAGAAATTGCATTAAAATCGTCTGCCTAAGAAAAATTGAATTTTTTTGGCAACTTTTTTATGATTTTGGATGGCTTTTTGGTGGTAATATTTTTCTTCCTCTACTGGGATTTGGCCCTCAATTTTTTGCTACACTTTTAGGAGTATTTTGTGCAAGAAATTGCATTAAAATCGTCTGCCTAAGAAAAATTGAATTTTTTTGGCAACTTTTTTATGATTTTGGATGGCTTTTTGGTGGTAATATGTGTCTTCCTCTACTTGGATTTGGCCCTCAATTTTTTGCTACACTTTTAGGAGTATTTTGTGCAAGAAATTGCATTAAAATCGTCTGCCTAAGAAAAATTGAATTTTTTTGGCAACTTTTTTATGATTTTGGATGGCTTTTTGGTGGTAATATTTTTCTTCCTCTACTGGGATTTGGCCCTCAATTTTTTGCTACACTTTTAGGAGTATTTTGTGCAAGAAATTGCATTAAAATCGTCTGCCTAAGAAAAATTGAATTTTTTTGGCAACTTTTTTATGATTTTGGATGGCTTTTTGGCGGTAATATGTGTCTTCCTCTACTTGGATTTGGCCATCAATTTTTTTCGACACTTTTTGGTGTATTTTTTGCAAGAAATTGCATTAAAATCGTCTGCCTAAGAAAAATTGAATTTTTTTGGCAACTTTTTTATGATTTTCAAAGGCTTTTTGGTGGTAATATGTGTCTTCCTCTACTTGGATTTGGCCGTCAATTTTTTGCTACACTTTTAGGAGTATTTTGTGCAAGAAATTGCATTAAAATCGTCTGCCTAAGAAAAATTGAATTTTTTTGGCAACTTTTTTATGATTTTGGATGACTTTTTGGTGGTAATATGTGTCTTCCTCTACTTGGATTTGGCTGTCAATTTTTTTCGACACTTTTAGGTGTATTTTGTCCCAGAAATTGCATTAAAATCGTCTGCCTAAGAAAAATTGAATTATTTTGGCAACTTTTTTATGATTTTGGATGGCTTTTTGGTGGTAATATGTGTCTTCCTCTACTTAGATTTGGCCGTCAATTTTTTGCTAAACTTTTAGGTGTATTTTGTGCAAGAAATTGCATTAAAATCGTCCGCCTTAGAAAAATTGAATTTTTTTGGCAACTTTTTTATGATTTTGGATGGCTTTTTGGTGGTAATATGTTTCTTCCTCTACTGGGATTTGGCCGTCAATTTTTTGCTACACTTTTAGGAGTATTTTGTGCAAGAAATTGCATTAAAATCGTCTGCCTAAGAAAAATTGAATTTTTTTGGCAACTTTTTTATGATTTTGGATGGCTTTTTGGTGGAAATATGTGTCTTCCTAAACTTGGATTTGGCCCTCAATTTTTTGCTACACTTTTAGGAGTATTTTGTGCAAGAAATTGCATTAAAATCGTCTGCCTAAGAAAAATTGAATTTTTTTGGCAACTTTTTTATGATTTTGGATGGCTTTTTGGTGGTAATATGTGTCTTCCTCTACTTGGATTTGGCCGTCAATTTTTTGCTACACTTTTAGGAGTATTTTGTGCAAGAAATTGCATTAAAATCGTCTGCCTAAGAAAAATTGAATTTTTTTGGCAACTTTTTTATGATTTTGGATGGCTTTTTGGTGGTAATATGTGTCTTCCTCTACTTGGATTTGGCTGTCAATTTTTTTCGACACTTTTAGGTGTATTTTGTCCCAGAAATTGCATTAAAATCGTCTGCCTAAGAAAAATTGAATTTTTTTGGCAACTTTTTTATGATTTTGGATGGCTTTTTGGTGGTAATATGTGTCTTCCTCTACTTGGATTTGGCCCTCAATTTTTTGCTACACTTTTAGGAGTATTTTGTGCAAGAAATTGCATTAAAATCGTCTGCCTAAGAAAAATTGAATTTTTTTGGCAACTTTTTTATGATTTTGGATGGCTTTTTGGTGGTAATATGTGTCTTCCTCTACTTGGATTTGGCCCTCAATTTTTTCCTACACTTTTAGGAGTATTTTGTGCAAGAAATTGCATTAAAATCGTCTGCCTAAGAAAAATTGAATTTTTTTGGCAACTTTTTTATGATTTTGGATGGCTTTTTGGTGGTAATATGTTTCTTCCTCTACTGGGATTTGGCCCTCAATTTTTTGCTACACTTTTAGGAGTATTTTGTGTAAAAAATTGCATTAAAATCGTCTGCCTAAGAAAAATTGAATTTTTTTGGCAACTTTTTTATGATTTTGGATGGCTTTTTGGTGGTAATATGTGTCTTCCTCTACTTGGATTTGGCCATCAATTTTTTTCGACACTTTTTGGTGTATTTTTTGCAAGAAATTGCATTAAAATCGTCTGCCTAAGAAAAATTGAATTTTTTTGGCAACTTTTTTATGATTTTGGATGGCTTTTTGGTGGTAATATGTTTCTTCCTCTACTGGGATTTGGCCCTCAATTTTTTGCTACACTTTTAGGAGTATTTTGTGCAAGAAATTGCATTAAAATCGTCTGCCTTAGAAAAATTGAATTATTTTGGCAACTTTTTTATGATTTTGGATGGCTTTTTGGTGGTAATATGTGTCTTCCTCTACTGGGATTTGGCCCTCAATTTTTTGCTACACTTTTAGGAGTATTTTGTGCAAGAAATTGCATTAAAATCGTCTGCCTAAGAAAAATTGAATTATTTTGGCAACTTTTTTATGATTTTGGATGGCTTTTTGGTGGTAATATGTGTCTTCCTCTACTTAGATTTGGCCGTCAATTTTTTGCTAAACTTTTAGGTGTATTTTGTGCAAGAAATTGCATTAAAATCTTCCGCCTTAGAAAAATTGAATTTTTTTGGCAACTTTTTTATGATTTTGGATGGCTTTTTGGTGGTAATATGTTTCTTCCTCTACTGGGATTTGGCCGTCAATTTTTTGCTACACTTTTAGGAGTATTTTGTGCAAGAAATTGCATTAAAATCGTCTGCCTAAGAAAAATTGAATTTTTTTGGCAACTTTTTTATGATTTTGGATGGCTTTTTGGTGGTAATATTTTTCTTCCTCTACTTGGATTTGGCCCTCAATTTTTTGCTACACTTTTAGGAGTATTTTGTGTAAAAAATTGCATTAAAATCGTCTGCCTAAGAAAAATTGAATTTTTTTGGCAACTTTTTTATGATTTTGGATCGCTTTTTGGTGGTAATATGTGTCTTCCTCTACTTGGATTTGGCTGTCAATTTTTTTCGACACTTTTAGGTGTATTTTGTGCAAGAAATTGCATTAAAATCGTCTGCCTAAGAAAATTTTAATTTTTTTGGCAACTTTTTTATGATTTTGGATGGCTATTTGGTGGTAATATGTTTCTTCCTCTACTGGGATTTGGCCCTCAATTTTTTGCTACACTTTTAGGAGTATTTTGTGCAAGAAATTGCATTAAAATCGTCTGCCTAAGAAAAATTGAATTTTTTTGGCAACTTTTTTATGATTTTGGATGGCTTTTTGGTGGTAATATGTGTCTTCCTCTACTTGGATTTGGCCCTCAATTTTTTGCTACACTTTTAGGAGTATTTCGTGCAAGAAATTGCGTTAAAATTGTCTGCCTAAGAAAATTTGAATTTTTTTGGCAACTTTTTTATGATTTTGGATGGCTTTTTAGTGGTAATATGTGTCATCCTCTACTTGGATTTGGCCGTCAATTTTTTTCTACACTTTTAGGTGTATTTTGTGCAAGAAATTGCAATAAAATTGTCTGTTTTAGAAAAATTAAATTTCTTGGGAATTTTCAGGGTTCTGTTCTCGCAGTGGACCTAAACGTAACCCTTTTCGAAATTTTGGAAAAAAGCGTGACTCCCCTTAACTTTTACAGTTTTTAATCTGGGATATTTAAATTTGATATACGTACATAATTTTGCAAGTAGATTAAAGGATAATTATATAGATCCCGATTGGAATTGAATTGAATATTTTTATATTTCAAAAATTCGAAATTTATGAAAAAACTTATCCTTTCCCGCTTTAACTTTTACAGTTTTGGACCTAAGAAGCTGAAACTGCGTACACATTTTTATTTTTTATGTGTAGATTTCACGAAAAATATAGTTAACCCTTTTGAAATATTATATTTAAATTTCAGTAATCCTGAACGGAACCCTAGGTAAGCGAGTGTAACTCGTATTGACCAATTTTTCTTCTTATTTTCCACCTCAGATAGGGAGACAAAAATTGTCTTTTACTTAATTCTAGTCAAGGAAGAAAGTATGTAGGCTTTTTGTGTTGTTTTCAAGGAAAAATCTTTGTCAAAAAAAACTTGATCGTAACATCAGTTTTCTAGTAGTTTTCCTACTCATTTTCCACTTTAGAATTCCAGATAAAAATTTTTTTTCAGTTTATTTTAGTGAAATATGTAGGTATGAATTTTTTCTGCACTTTTTAAGATATAATCTTTGGCAAAAACAAAAGTGAATCGTATCATCTGTTTTCTGGCAGTTTTTTAACTCATTTTCTACCTGAGAAATGGAGACATTGATTTTGTTTTTCTATTTACAGTTGGTTGTAATGTGCTTTCGTTCAATCTTGGATTTGTCGAGCAATGCAGAGGTATTTGATTGTGCAAACTTGAAGGTTTTTTCTCCTTTCTTTACTACTAGAAGAACCTTATTCTTCTGAGTTCTCCTGATGCTTAATATCTCGGTACCAGTTTTCTTTAGTTTTACCGTAGTTTTTGTGGCTTTCAACACAGAAAAAACCTTGTCTTATTTTTGATGCAAATCAAAATGAGCCAATGCTAAACGACATAGACAGTGGCGCCACCAACCTGGTTCATTTTTGTTGCACATCAAAATGAGCCGCCTACACGGCTCATTCTGAGTTCAGTTTTTTTCTGTGAAGATTTCGTTGTAGCACTCTGGGTTCTTTTCTGAAATCTGGACTGCCTCGTTGGTTCTGAGCTTTGAAGGGCGCTTCTGTTGCTCTTTTTTTTTTGTTTTCTTTGGGGACTTTTTCTTTACGCCTCTTTTTTTATTTATGATTTTACCTGAGGCTTCCCCATCGTTTGTTGGTTTAAAATCCATCTCCAAAGCTTTACTCTTTTTCCTGTTAGATTCGCCGGTTGGGGGCTTGCATCTGGTCTACGTCCATCTCTGCGACGTTTTTTCATCTTTTGCCCAATGAAGCATATGTACTGGCGTTTCAGAGTTTGAATTTTGCTACTCTGAGAATTTGAAGGGAACGGGAATAAAACGCAAATTATTGCTAATTATATCGAACACCTTCCCTAAAGCAGCCATTTCATCTTAAATGTCTATACTAATATTTTTCTTACAAGCTTGGCGCATACTCTCCAAAACTTGCGGAATAATATTAAATTGTTCAGCAACGTTTTCCTCAAAGTTTCTGCACATTCCTTCGTTCCTTGTATTTTTGGTCCCCCTCAATAAATCCATGGGGTAAATTTTGACTACTGGAGCTTTTCACTGGATCAGAATCAGTGGCGGGATTACCTTCTTTTTGGGGTTATACGATTCATCTCATATTTAAATAATTTTTTTTTCCCAAAAAAGGACAATTTATTTTTGAATACTTTACGCGGTTCAAATGCAAAAAATAATAAATAACTCAATGAAAGATATTTTTTACATTTACATTATTTGATTTGATAAATTTATTGTTAAATTTACAGGTTTATCATCCAATGCAACTAAATATATTCGAAGACCATTTATATTGGTTGTCAGGCATTAGTGAAAAAATTCAAAAATGTCCACTATTAAATAATAATAATACAGAAGAATGTGAGATAATTGATACAGGAATGTCAGATATTCACAAATTCTTCACTATTATGCAAAAATCACGACAACCTTTCGGTATTGATAAATTTATTATTATTAATTTTTTAATATAAATATTGAAAACATAAAAAATTTATCAAAATCTAATATTATTTATTTGCAAAATGAAAAATAAAATAATTAAAAATAATTCATTATTTCATAATTATGTTCCGTTTTTTAATTATAAATAAATTTTTTGATTTTGATATATTTCTTTAAAGACTAAACAATTCATCATTAATTCACTGCTAAGGTTAATTGATAAAAATCATACTTTTATAATATTGATAAATAAATGAATAACTAAAATAATATTATAATAATTAATATATAATAAATATGAATATAAATAAAAATAAAATATAAAAATAATAATATTGTTAATATAATAAATTATGAATTTCTTCTTTTTTTTTGCAGTAAAAGATAGATGTGCAGAACATAAATGTGAGCACATATGCGTCTTGACGAAAGATGATTCAGCGTGTATTTGTGAACATGGTTATCCCTCGAGAACAAATGGAACATGTACAAGTACAGAAACTGAATTAACAATAATTAATCATTCAAAACCAACGAAATATTATTCACGAAGGAAATATATTTACATTGGAATTGTACCAGTTGTAATTATTTTTCTTGGATTTTTTGTTTATAAATTTTATTTCAAAAAAAGATTTTCCAATATTTCTATTGTTGGATCATTAATGGAACGATTGAGTAATAATAACAGGTTTGGAATGATACAAATTTATGAAATTATTTTAAAAAATAATTAAATTTTTATTAATTTTTAAAATATTTGTCTTTTATTTATTATTTATTTGCCTTTCAGAACAAGTAATGCAAATTTATCTCAAGATCGTGACAGAGAATTGAGATTAGTTGGCAGTGAATTTGAAAATCCAATGTTTCAAGATGAACAATCACCATCTCTTCCGGTAAAGTACAAAATATAAATAAAGTATTATTACAATTCATAAAAATGAAAAAAATAATTAATAGTTTTAAAATTGATTTAACAGAACTCAAAATTTTTACTGTGATAATATTTATACAAAATTTTAAGTATTTCTTAAACATTCTTTTAACTATATTGCAGTTTAGAATATTGAAGAAAGTATTGTATATAAAATTCTGATTAGATTAAAGAAAAAAGGAGAAAAAAATGTTTTAAATAATTTTTAAAGTAGACATAATATTTTTTTCAGAGAAATAGCGTAGAGACTGACAGTGAGAGGAGAAATTTAATTAACAAAGAACAATTGTCACTAACAGATTTTAATATTGGACCTCATCCAAAACCTACCTAAAGTTAAGAAATTAAATGTAATATAATTTTAGATTTTTCTCATACAAAAGATACTTGGCGCATTGATTCTGTGAATAATTTTTTTAATTAATCGATTTTTACATACTTTTATCAGAATTGAATAATATTTATAATTTTTAATTGCGTAAATATTCAATATTATTTATTTTTGTTTATTAATATAAGTCTCTTTAAATATGTACATTTTTTATAATATCCAATAATAAGAAGCTTACCGAATCTATTATTGTAATATCAAGCAGGGTTTAATAAATATTTTAAAACAACTCAATGTAACACATTTTTTTGGAACGAATGAATATTTTCCACATTAAACTTGTTGGAATTTTTGTGTTACTAACATTTTTTTCATAATTTATTAATTAACTAAGTTATTTGAATAAATAAAGTTAATTTTTCAGCGAGATGACAAAATTAAATGACGTATGAACTAAAAAATTTCTTGCATTGCAGTCTTTGATATTCACAGTGAGAGAAATGAATGGTTGGGGCTACTAATCTTTTTTTATTAGTACAGGAGGTATTTATTCTTCTTTCTATTTAGTTAGTAAAATTCAGTATTGTTTTTAGTAAATTTTAATATTTTCGATGTCAAGCGCAACTACTTAGAATTGGTCAACAGGAAATAATAACCGAACCTACCAAAACAGTTCCATGAAAAAGTTTAACTGACAGAGTAGTTGGGTTTACCATTATTTTTAGTAAACGCAGTTAGCAATTGTTAGCAATTCGGTTGGCAACACTGTGAAGCACACTCATGCTTGCTCATGCTCGTGAAGCAATGTCGTAAGAAAACGTGGTCATTTGTGTTTATGTTATAATTGTATTATTTCTATATAAATTATTTTATTGAGTGTTAAAAAAGTGCGTGGATTTGCGAAATTTATTAATCTAAGGGGGATTCGAAGATTATGTAGATCATTTTGAATGTAAGTTACAATTTAATCAATAAATCTAACCTATAAAATTTATTTATTATTATTCGCATCATACAAAGAATATGTTTAATATAAGATTTATATCTTACATGCACAGTAAACTTGGTTGTATCTTTTTCTATTGCAACGTTTTGATGCAGATAAGTTATATCAAAAAGAGATCGTTTTGTGTATCATTTTTAGAAATGATACAAGAAACGGTCTCATTTTTTGATGCAAAAAATTTAATCAATTTATATCAATCATGACCGAATTGAATCGACTCAAAATTAAACGAATTTTTTTCAGATATTTTGGTAATAGTACAATTGCGGAGACCATTTCACTATTTAATTTGAAAATGAAAATAACAGAAAATCAAAGACAATGTGCAATTCGATAATTAAAAAGTGACAGCTTATAAACATAACCTAAACTACATGAGAAAAAATTTGTCAATAAAATCAATATAGCCGAGCTTTTTAGAAGGTAGATGGCAGCACTCACCTATTTTCCTTCTTTAAATTTTTTCTGAATCGTTTTTATAGAAAGCAAAACTGCCATCTACCTTCTAAAAAGCTCCGCTATATTGATTTTATCGACAAATTTTTTCTCATGCATTTTAGGTTATGTTTATAAGCTGTCACTTTTTAATTATCGAATTGCACATTGTCTTTGATTTTCTGTTATTTTCATTTTCAAATTAAATAGTGAAATGGTCTCCGCAATTGTACTATTACCAAAATATCTGAAAAAAATTCGTTTAATTTTGAGTCGATTCAATTCGGCCATGATTGATATAAATTGATTAAATTTTTTGCATCAAAAAATGAGACCGTTTCTTGTATCATTTCTAAAAATGATACACAAAACGATCTCTTTTTGATATAAATTATGTGCATCAAAACGTTGCAAAGATTTGATGCAATTTTTGGTCTCAATTTGATACTTTTAGGAAAACTGTGTGGTACAGCAAGAAAGTTTTATTAACCTTCCCAGTGGGCAAAAAACCATGTTCGTTTTAAAAACATTTAAAGAACGTTTTTAGAAAGTTTCATGTCTGCCAAATAATGTTCTGAAATATTTTAAGAAAATAGATGTTCAAATAATGTTCTAGAATATTATTTGGCAGACATGAAACGTTTTTAAAACGAACATGGTTTTTTGCCCACTGGGTTATAATAAACAGATTTTTTTGAATGTGAATAATATTAAATAAATAATTGCAGTAGTTTTTTTTTTAATATAGAATTACATATTTTATTAGTAAAGTTAACTAACTAAGTGTTATCTGTTACAATATTTATTAATTGTTGGTACTAACTGAAGTAAGTTCCTCTTACTAATAAAATGGTAACGGCAACTATTTAACTTTTTACTATCATAAATGGTATTCCTGACTATCAAATTAACTGCAGTATAGTTTACTAACAAAAATGGTATTCGTGACCATTTTATTAGTTGCCTCAACCACTTTGTTCTCTCAGTGCAGAAGAGACATCAATTTTGTATAAATAAAAAAAAATTATTATTTGAAAGTTTAAACTTTCATTTAAGCCCTCGTAGAATTTTTATCATGTTAGGTTTTCAAATTAAGAGAGTATAGTGCTTGAAAATATGCTGAAAAAGCGATTTTTTGAAACTTTAATCACGTTTTTTATGGAACTGACAGAAAGAAATTTTTTTTTTTTGTATATTCTTGTTCAGTGAGACAAAAACTTTCAATAAACGCAACATATAAATATTAAATAAACACCACATCACCATTTTTTTGTAACACACCCATGTAGCACGGAGTATTGGTTAAATGTCACCCCACACAGCACATTATATTTCCTAAACATTTCATGAATATTTCATTGAAAGATTTGAAATATTTCAATGCAAGGTTCATGAAATGTTTATGACAACAGGAAAATGTCCGCCTATAAGAAATATTGCCGTACAATTTTGCTGAAATATTACACTTTAAGACTCCTGCAATATTACACATGAAGATTCTGCAATATTCAGGAAATATTTCAAAGAAAGTTAGAAACTTTTTTAAAATATGTTATCAATCGTTATTTTCTAATATGTTCAACAGCTTAGGATCCTAGAAAATTAAAAACTACTGCGCAGCTGTACAGGCCATAGAAACTGAGATCGACCAGTGCGCATCATTTAAGTTGGAAATTTTCTACAATATTTTAATGAAATATTTCAGCAAAATTACACGGCAATATTTCTTATAGGCGGACATTTCCCTAATTTCAGCAATATTTCAAGGACTTCGCATTGGAATATTTCAAAATTTCAATGAAATATTTCAGAAATATTTAGGAAATCTCATGTTCTGTGTGGGACGGAGATATCAAGTGGGAATACTTCTATGAAATTTGTGTGATGTTGAGGGAATATCCTTGTGATATTGAGTGAAATATTACTGTGATATTGAGGTAATATTCCTTTGATATTGAGGGAATATTCCAGTGATATTGATGAGATAATTTATAAAATTCTAAATAAAAATTTCCTTTTTTTTCCATTTATTTATTTTTTTATTTAAATATTCAAAACAATTAAAACAAATAACATTTTAGAATTATATAAATTACAGGAATATTCTCTGAATATGAAACGGATATTCCCTTAATATCAGAGGAATATTCAACTTAATATCACAGGGATTTTCCCGCAAACCACACAAATTTCACGAGAATATTCCCTCGGTATCATACGAATGTCACAGGAATATCACCGTGGAATGATCCCGTAAAGAGGACATTATGATATCGCCTGAATGGCACAGGAATATTTGCACTTGATATCACCTTGACATTCAAGCAATATTCCGTGCTACTTGAGCAGTGTAACCATGTTAACCTATTGTTGTACAGGATTTTGTTATACACAATTAGGATGGGCAATAGGATATTGTAGAGTACGAACCGTTACCAATAGTCCTTGTGAACTATAATCCTTAAATTATAAACAAGCCTCTTTTTAATATTAATGTAATTGTTGAAATTATAGTAGCACAACGTTGATTTTGATGTAATTTGAAATACAAACTTTATTAAATCTGAAAAGTTAAAAACTATTGTCTATAATACATCTGACCTGGACTCCGACATCTTTATAACTTAAAAAATATTGCTTTCAGTTATTATTTATTAAAGCCTTTATTCAAAATGTAAACGAAAGTAAAAATTGTAATTAGAAATTTAGCATAGACTGCTGGGTAATTTTGCAGGGGAGTCAAGGGTCTCATGTGTATAAGCAGGATGCAACAAATATTCCAATGTTTAAATATACAAAAGTGATATATGTGGGTGATTCCACGTCAGATTTTAGTTCAAATTTTAAATTCGTCCAAAACTATTTTTTTTTCATTCTTCATAGTAAAAAAACGTATACGTATTTTTTTTTTTTTGGTGCCCAAATTTTTGAGTTATGAATTTTCAAAATTTTGGTTTTTGAAAAGTAGACCTATTTTCAACGACCTACAACTTGAAAACTATTGAATTTAGAAAAATTTCATTAAGAGAAAAAAGTTTCGATTTTTTGTCGACTTTTTAATAATGTCAAAAAAAAAATTATTTTTGAATTTTTATTAAAAAAATAATAATTTTTTATAAACAAATTCATTTTTTTTTAATTTGGACATTTTTTTTTTAATTTTTTTTTTCATTAGATACCTGAAAATAATAAAAAACGTTTGCACAAAGTTTTGGAGTGGGCCTAATGAGTTTAATGGGTGAAAATGAATTTTTAAAATCTGCGTGCAAGTTGAGCGCGCGACGTACAATCCGAATTTTGCTAGTTTAAGTAGGAGTGTTTTTTTAAAGTTAGTTTTTAATTTGTTTTTTTATTTTATAACATATCTATTACAATTAATACTTTAAAATAATAATACTGATAATATAATTATTATTTTCTTATATATATTCAGTTTATGTTTTTCGTTGAGATTTAGTTGTTTACTTATTTTTTGTTATTCGTCCAGATTTTGTCGTTCGCGGAGATTTTCTTTTTCGTTGAGGTTCACCAGTTTTCTTAGATTTGGTTTTTTCGTCAGATTTTGTTGCTCGTTGACGTTTAGTTGAAATAAAAATGGACGAATAACAAAAAATAAGTAAACAACTAAATCTCAACGAAAAACATAAACTGAATATATATAAGAAAATAATAATTATATTATCAGTATTATTATTTTAAAGTATTAATTGTAATAGATATGTTATAAAATAAAAAAAACAAATTAAAAACTAACTTTAAAAAAACACTCCTACTTAAACTAGCAAAATTCGGATTGTACGTCGCGCGCTCAACTTGCACGCAGAGTTTAAAAATTCATTTTCACCCATTAAACTCATCAGGCCCACTCCAAAACTTTGTGCAAACGTTTTTTATTATTTTCAGGTATCTAATGAAAAAAAAATGTCCAAATTGAAAAAAAATGAATTTGTTTATAAAAAATTATTATTTTTTTAATAAAAATTCAAAAATAATTTTTTTTTTGACATTATTAAAAAGTCGACAAAAAATCGAAACTTTTTTCTCTTAATGAAATTTTTCTAAATTCAATAGTTTTCAAGTTGTAGGTCGTTGAAAATAGGTCTACTTTTCAAAAACCAAAATTTTGAAAATTCATAACTCAAAAATTTGGGCACCAAAAAAAAAAAAAAATACGTATACGTTTTTTTACTATGAAGAATGAAAAAAAAATAGTTTTGGACGAATTTAAAATTTGAACTAAAATCTGACGTGGAATCACCCATGTACATGTTTTATTATTGTCAAATCATTTCTATTTTTTGAATTACTGAATTCAGAAGAATGAGGCAGGACATGGACTTGGACTTAACAGTGAGTTCGGAATATATTTTAAAATATATAAAAAATATTTAACAAACTATCCTTTGCATGTTTCCAGTAAATTTAAATTAATTACTTCCAGGAAGTTAAGACCATGAAGAAAAATCGGGTGACATATACCAATTCAAGGAACTTAATTGAGTTTTTTTATTTCGAAAACAAAAAATAACGTTAAGCTGAAAATTTCAGGAATTCTTCATTACATTATCAACTTCATTCATGATTTTTTCAGGGTTAAGAAATAGGAAGAACATGTTTAAAAGGTAAAATTAATTTTTATTTTTTAAATAAATTAATTAAAATTTAATAACTTTTTATTGCAATAATTTTTATATTCTCATAAAGGCCGTAGCCGGAAAAGCAGGGTCCTGCGGCCCCCGCTCAAATTTCGTCGATATTTACAGGATCAATTAGTCTCAGTATGAAACTTTTTTTCGCCCAGTTTCAACTTCTAAAAATAATTTTGAAAAAAGATATGGCATTTTTAAAAAAAAAATTAAAAATTGGATTTTCTCTTAAGCGTTTATAGTTTTTTAATCGGGTAAAAAATATGTTATAGGGGAAGCAAAAATGCATCTAACAAAAATTTGGCGACCATTTTTGTGTAGTGGAAGGGGTAAAAAAATTTTTTTTTTTTAAATGTTGCGTCTTAAAATAAGACTTAATTCCGCCCTTAAAATAAGATTCTCTTTTTACTGTGTTCAGTTTCACTCATAAAGCTGCTAAAAGAAGGCACACATTTGCATGTAAAAAAGAAGGGAAGAAAAAATAGGGCGATTGTGCCAAGTCAATTAAAAATTTTAAAAGAAAGTAAGAAGTAAAATATATTCTTACACCTTCCACTGCAGAAAATTGAACACCAAATTTTTTTTAAATGCATTTTTGCTGTCCTTTTAACATATTGTTTGCTCGATTATGTTGGCCCCCCATATTCATGAGATACCATGCATTTTAGGGGCCAAAAATCAGTTTTATTAAATTTTAACGGGCAAGTACCTTTCAGATCGTGGCGCCAAAAAAATATGTTGCTTCTTGGATGTTAAAAAATGTAGGAAAAAAATATGGTGATTGTGCCAAGTCAATTAATATTTTAAAAAAATATAAACATTAAAAAAAATATTTTTTTACCTCTTCCACTCCACAAAAATGGTCGCCCAATTTTTGTTAGATGGATTTTTGCTTCCTTTTTAACATTTTCTTTGCCCGGTGATGTTGGCCTCCCATTTTCAAGAGATACTATACATTTTAGGGGCCAAAAATAAGTTTTTTTAAATTTTAACGGGCAAGTACCCCTCAGATCGAGCTGCCAAAAAAATATGTTGCTTCTTGGATGTTAAAGAATGTAGGAAAAAAATATGGTGATTGTGCCAAGTCAATTAATATTTTTAAAAAATATAAAAAGTAAAAAAAAAATTTTTTTTACCCCTTCCACTACACAAAAATGGTCGCCAAATTTTTGTTAGATGCATTTTTGCTTCCCCTATAACATATTTTTTACCCGATTAAAAAACTATAAACGCTTAAGAGAAAATCCAATTTTTAATTTTTTTTTAAAAATGCCATATCTTTTTTCAAAATTATTTTTAGAAGTTGAAACTTGGCGAAAAAAAGTTTCATACTGAGACTAATTGATCCTGTAAATATCGACGAAATTTGAGCGGGGGCCGCAGGACCCTGCTTATCCGGCTACGGCCTTTCAACAATTTAGAGTAAAAACATTTAGAACTTTTTTTGTAGGATCAAAAGAACATATACAATAAACATGTTACAATAATTTTTTAATGCAAATATCTCTAAAAAATATTTTTAAAAATTTAATTAAAAATTTACGTGCTTATTTAACACCAAAATGTCTCTCAAAACCCAGAAGTTAACCCCTTCGCAGTCTAGTAGAAAAATCGTACGTGGGCCCAAAACGGCCAAAAAAAAAGGTTACCAAGAAAATATCATATCATCGTATTAAAAGTTTTTGGTGTCGTTGAATCCAAATTTAAGGTCAGATTTAAATAATTAAATATGGCGGAAAAAATTTAAAGTAGATTCGATTCCTTCAAAATTTGGTACTCAAGGGTTTTCGGGGTCGCTGAATCCAAATTTGATGTCAGATTTTAAAAATTCAAAATGGCGGACGCAATATTGCCACCCAATGTGGAGGAAAAATTTAAAAACCGCTGCCAATTTGAAGTATGAACTTTTTGTGTTCATAAAATGAACACTTTGCTTCCTCATGGAGATTTTTTATGATCAATTTATGGTAACTTATTTGGTATTATTATAATTTTAAGAAGGTGGTAAATTGTATTTTTGGGTATTTGCAGAGATAGATTTTTAACATCAATAACTTCGTAATATTTCACAATAAAAGGTTTAATAATAGGTCAATTGATTCGTTTTTAATCATTCTCCAAGTTGTTCTCCAAGTACTTTTAAAGATACATAAATATTTTTTAATAAATAAGGCAAAAAAAGGGAGGATTTTCAAAATTTTTCAATTTCAAAATGTCAATAACTTCAGATAAAATAATAGTAGGATATTTCCTAATAGGTCAAAAGATGTGTCTTAAAAAACTCTACAAAACTAGAGATAAATATCTATTGGTATTAATACATTTTTTTAAGTTATGGGCAAAAAACAATTTCCTTTAATTTTTAAAAATTCAATAACTTTTGATAGAATATAAGTAGAATATTCGCTAAAGGTTCAAAAGATGCGTCTTAAAAATTTCTACAAAATTATAGAAAAATATACATAGGTGTCCTAACATTTTTTTAAAGTTATGGGCAAAAAACGATTTTTCAAAAATTTGTAAATGCAAAAAAATAATAGTTAATCTTTATTAATATTGCTCAAAGTACTCTCATTATTTGTCCGCCAGTGAGACCTACAATTTAAAACAAATTATCCCCTTAGCTTTTATAGTATTCGAGATATTTAAGAAAATGTAGTGTAAATACACTACCGTCGGAAATTGTCGGTACGGCTAAGGTGCGAGGAGTACAAATTTGGTGCTGACTTTAAAGCAAGATATTTTAAGTTAGAAAAAAGATAGAGACTCTGCTTCTCAATGTATATATTAAGAAATTTTTTTTCTTTTTTTTGGTATTTATTACACCGAAAAGATTTCAAGAAAATATTATGCAATTTTCTACTTTCGTACTAATGTTTTTTGACTCCCGGCTTAATCTAGAATAATGCATGGAAAAATTTGACAAATTTACAACATAATCTTTAAGGTCTTAGTTTTAATTTGCATTTTTGAAACTTAAAAAATGTTTTGTGGTTCCTGAAATATGTTAAAAAATGTTCGAGAATGTTTTTTTACAACCCAGCAGCGAGGCGGCGAAAAGTGACGATTGGCGGCTGAGTTGTAGAAAAACATGCTCGGGACCATTTTTAACATATTTCAGGAACCACAAAACATTTTTTAAGTTTCAAAAATGCAAATTAAAACTAAGACCTTAAAGATTATGTTGTAAATTTGTCAAATTTTTCAATGCATTATTCTAAATTAAGCCGGGAGTCAAAAAACATTAGTACGAAAGTAGAAAATCAAGTTCACAAAAATTTCGGTATTACAATGCTTCCTTCATGAGGAAGCAATTGATTCGATTTGTTTAAAATTCGGTATTTGGGGGTCTTTTGGGTCGCTGAATTCAAAGTTGGATTCAGCGACCCCAAAAACCTTCTAAAATCAAATTTTGAACGCATCGAATTAATTTGGAATTTTCCGCCATATTGAGTTCGCTCTTTTCAATTTTTTAAATCTGGCCTAAATTTTGGATTCAGCGACCCCGAAAACCTTAGTATATACATTGATACTCTAATTAAATTATGTTTAGTATATTTTTTTTCTAATGTGGACATATGTGTACGTCCGCATGAAAAGGAACCACTTTAGTTTCTTTCATGAGGGCGATATTCATGATGTTCACGCAAAAATAATCCTTATTGTAATTGACAAAGTGGTCCCTTTTCATTCAAAAATCATTTCAAAATTCATTTCAAAATCACAAAGGTGGCACAACTTGTTTTGGACATATATGGGCTATCGACTGTCAAGGGGTTAAGGAAAATCTGCGACATCATAATTGTTCTCATATGAAACTCCCCATGTATATGAGTTAAAAAGTATTTTTTATTATTTATTCTTACGTTTAATGAACCACAATTACTTAAAAAATTTAGATAAAATTCAAAATAATTCTTTAATTTTTTTTGTAATCTATACCCGTGTGGAAAAATGGTGAGGGCCCCGCGAGGACCCCCCATGGATTGCCCTCATCCCGTATGAAATCCATAGGGGCAACCCCTGTGGGGGCCCTTAAAGGCGTGAAATGCTTTCCCTCATGGGTGCCCTCATGGAATATCCTCATGGATTCTATATGGATTTTCACGATTGCTCTCATCTTGCCCTCAAGTTTGCCTTAATGTTTTTTAATCAACAATATTAATAATAATAGTTAATTAATAATAAATAAGCTTAAATTATGAATAAATAACATATTTATTTACTAATTCTTCCATTTCTAAATTAAATTCTTACTCAAATTAAATTTATTAATTAAAGTTCTAATTAATTAACTGTAATATACATACAATAAATAAATTAATTAAAAAAAATTTGTAATTTTTGCATACATTTAACAGATATTTTCATTTTTCAACTAATTCATACATAGAATTAATGATTAAACGCACACCTGAGAAATAAATAAATATAACGCATGGGGGGAATCAAACCTATGGATTATGATGTATGTATAGATGTATTTCAAAAAAATTTGATTTGAAGTTTTAGTAAAATTTTATATTAAAAAGTAATTTATTATTATTCCTGGAAATTATCTCCAATAAAATATTATATACATTTTTCTTTAACATATATTTAAATATTATTATTTAACCTAAAAATAATTTCCGATAAATTAAACTAAACATACTGTGAATTTATTGTAATTATTTATATTATTGATAATAATAATTATCATTGTTAAAGTGGAAAATAATAATTATTATATTATTTATTGAATTTTCAGACAATTCCTAAGAAGAAGAGATCAAAGACAACATCAGGAAATGTTGAAAACAATTCTATATGGACACCGGAAAGAAATTTTGGTCATCGAAGAATTCAAATTTAAATGGACCGCGCGGCATTTCCAGCAGAGTAATATTATTAGCCAATGGACGTCAGGCGTTTTGTGTTTCCCCACCAACAGCGTCGCGCGCCACTTCCAATAAGGAGAAATTATTTGCAACCAATCAACGCCCGGCATTCCTAGCGCCCCACCACTTCCATCGACACTTTTCGACGCTGCAGCCATTTAGTCCGCCATGAGCCACGTGCCGAAGAAGATGTCCTGAATTTTGGTGAGTTTTTCTCTTTTACGTAACCCTGATACCACCTCCTTTTCCAGGAAGTTAACCAGGTGAAGTTCCATACTTAATCTCTTAACTTCCAGTTAAGTTCCATGCATGTCTATATATTTCCCTTCTTTTTTTTCCTTTGTTAACTTTCTAGTATTTATCAATTATTTACTAGAAAAATACAAAGGATTTTTTTGTGAAAAATTAAAGTCTAAGATTTAAAGATTGTGGTTTTAAATTTTTTTATGACACTGTAACTGGCACATGGCTATCAGCCCCGAGTTCATTATGAAAAAATTTATGTTAGCAATACAAAAAATTAAGTTAATATAATTAATTTTATTAACTTTATTATTTATGTTATTGCTAACATAAATTTTTTCAAAATTAACTCGGGGCTGATAGTCATGTGCCAGTTATAGTTTCATAATTTTTTTTAAAGTATCCAATCAAAGTACTTTAAATAATAACATTTGAATTTCCTCGAAAATAAAACTATAAATTTTTGTAAAATGAGATATTTTACTTGAAGCAGACAACTTCGATCTTGTTTTTTAATATTGTTTCTTTAAATATTATTATTTTAAAAATTCATTAAAGAAAGGAAAATATTTGTATATTTTGAATTAAATTTAGTTGCTTTGACTTCATTAAATTTAATACAAAATATTCACCTATTTTTCTTCATTTGATGGATTTTTAATAAAATAATCATATTTCAAAGTAATTATAATAAAAAGAAACAAGAGGGGGTTGTCCGCTTTATTTAAAAGGCCCTAAATATCATTAAATAATTTAAATACATATTTATATGTAACCTGGACAGTGAAAAAAGGGCTTACGTGCGAAAATTGTTTTTTTTATTGATCAGTGATTCTGATAGAATAAAGTTTTCTCTGTCAGAATCACCAATCAATAAAAAAGCGATTTTTTCGCACGTAAGCCCCCTTTTCACTGTCCAGGTCACATATAATATTTAATTATATATAATTAATTTTTACTTTATTTTTTAATTAATACTTTTGTATGAATATTATTGTCTACAGATAAATAAAATATCTACAATAAAATAAATAAATAGTTTTTTACAGTAAAAAATATTAGTAAATAATAAAAATAACAATAAAATAATAATACAGAATAATATTCATACAAAACTACTAAGTAAATAAATAAAGTAAAAAATATGAAATATATAAATAAATATTTTAAAAAATATGTAAAATAACTTAACTAACCGAGGAAATTCAAATGTTAATAAACATTGAAAGTACTTTGAACAGATACTTTTAAAGAAAAATTTAAAACTATAAACAATCTTTAAACCTTAAGAAGACTTTAAAATTTCATAAAAAAATCCTCTGTATTTTTGTAGTAAATAAACAATTGATAAATAAAAGAAAGATGAGAAAGGAAAAAAAAGAAGAGAGATATAGATAGACATCCGTGGAAGATAACTGGAAGTTGCAGAATTAAGACAGGAACACACCCTGGTCAACAGAGAGGAAAGGGAACCGGTAGAAGGAGAAGTAAGAGAAAGACTACACCGAAAGAAGGAAAGGACCTGATGAATGAAGGACTGTATAATAATATGTAGAAGATCAATTAATAAAATATTTATTAACAATTCTTTCTTCTTCAACAGTCTCCTGTGTCCTCCTCTCTCCTCCTTCGAACCAGGTGCCTCGTGTCCAGAGATTTAGTAGAGTTCTTCTTTTACTTCTCCTTCTACCGGTTCCCTTTCCTCTCTGTTGACCAGGGTCCGTTTCTGTTTTAATTCTGCAACTTCCAGTTATCTTCCACGGATGTCTATCTACATCTCCCTTCTTTTTTTCATTTCCTTTCTTATCTTTCTTGTATTTATCAATTGTTTATTTACTACAAGAATACAGTGGATTTTTTTCTGAAATTTTAAAGTCTTTTTAAGTTTTAAAGATTGTTTATAGTTTTAAGTTTTTCTTTAAAATATCTGTTCAAAGTACTTTAAATGTTTATTTACATTTGAATTTCCTCGGTTAGTTAAATTATTTTACATATTTTTAAAAATATTTATTTATATATTTCATATTTTTTACTTTATTTATTTACTTAGTAGTTTTGTATGAATATTATTCTGTATTATTATTTTATTGTTATTTTTATTATTTACTAATATTTTTTACTGTAAAAAACTATTTATTTATTTTATTGTAGATATTTTATTTATAATAACAATAATATTGACAATAATATTCATACAAAAGTATTAATTAAAAAATAAAGTAAAAATTAATTATATATAATTAAATATTATATGTTACCTGGACAGTGAAAAGGGGGCTTACGTGCGAAAAAATCGCTTTTTTATTGATTGGTGATTCTGAAAGAGAAAACTTTTTTTCTATCAGAATCACTGATCAATAAAAAAAACAATTTTCGCACGTAAGCCCCTTTTTCACTGTCCAGGTTACATATAAATATGTATTTACATTATCTAATGATATTTATGACCTTTTAAATAAAGCGGACAACCCCCTCTTGTTTCTTTTTATTATTATTACTTTGAAATATGATTATTTTATTAAAAATCCATCAAATGAAGAAAAATAGGTGAATATTTTGTATTAAATTTAATACAAAGTATACACATATTTTCTCTTGTTTAATGAATTTTAAATAAATTAATAATGTTTAAAGAAACAATATTAAAAAAAAAACAAGATCGAGGTTGTCTGCTTCAAATAAAAAATCTCATTTTAAAAAAATTTATATTTTTATTTTCGAGGAAATTCAAATGTTATTATTTAAAGTACTTTGATTGGATACTTTAAAAAAAAATTATGAAACTGTAACTGGCACATGGTTATCAGCCCCGAGTTAATTTTGAAAAAATTTATGTTAGCAATAGTATAAATAATGTTAATAAAAATTAACTCTATTAACTAGAGTAAATTTTATTATCTTTATTTATGTTAATGCTAACATAATTTTTTTCATAATTAACTCGGGGCTGATAGCCATGTGCCAGTTACAGTTTCATATAAAAAATTTAAAACCACAATCTTTAAATCTTAAGACTTTAATTTTTCACAAAAAAATCCTTTGTATTTTTCTAGTAAATAATTGATAAATACTAGAAAGTTAACAAAGGAAAAAAAAGAAGGGAAATATATAGACATGCATGGAACTTAACTGGAAGTTAACAGATTAAGTATGGAACTTCACCTG
Source organism: Leptopilina boulardi (assembly GCF_019393585.1). Classification (NCBI taxonomy): domain Eukaryota; kingdom Metazoa; phylum Arthropoda; class Insecta; order Hymenoptera; family Figitidae; genus Leptopilina; species Leptopilina boulardi. The sequence goes on from NW_026137980.1 coordinate 706,204, forward strand.
GTTAACTTCCTGGAAAAGGAGGTAGTATCAGGGTTACGTAAAAGAGAAAAACTCACCAAAATTCAGGACATCTTCTTTGGCACGTGGCTCATGGCGGACTAAATGGCTGCAGCGTCGAAAAGTGTCGATGGAAGTGGTGGGGCGCTAGGAATGCCGGGCGTTGATTGGTTGCAAATAATTTCTCTTTATTGGAAGTGGCGCGGGACGCTGTTGGTGGTGAAACACCAAACGCCTGACGTTCATTGGCTAATAATATTACTCTACTGGAAATGCCGCGCGCCCATTTAAATTTGAATTCTTCGATGACCAAAATTCCAGTTTTTATTAAAAATTGATATTGAATTTCTTTCCGGTGTCCATATAGAATTGTTTTCAACATTTCCTGATGTTGTCTTTGATCTCTTCTTCTTAGGAATTGTCTGAAAATTCAATAAATAATATAAGAATTAATATTTTCCACTTTAACAATGATAATTATTATAAACAATAATATAAATAATTACAATAAATTCACAATATGTTTAGTATAATTTATCGGAAATGATTTTTAGGTTGAATAATAAATTACAATTTGATATATAATAGTCTGTAAAAGCCTATTCCTCTATAAAAAGCGCAAAATTATTCAAGAATTTTTTTTTTAAATATCCTTTAAGAGATAAAATAAACTATTTTTTATAAGGGGCCATTCAACAATTATGTGACACATTTTTTTTTACCCTCACTGTTTCACTTCTTTCCGATTTGCTTACAAAATTGTTTTCAATAGCGGTATATTGAACAAGTTTAATTTTATGTTAAAGAAAAATGTATATAATATTTTATCGGAGATAAATTTCAGGTATAATAATAAAGTAGTTTTTAATATTAAATTTTCCTTAAAACTTCAAATCAAATTTTTTAAAAATATATTCTACATGAGATAAAATTAAATTAAATAATTTATAGTTTTTTGATTAAAAGCTGTAATTATAAATTTAATTTTATTTATTTAGGTGCCCGTGTGGAATATGCATTAAATAACATTTTAAAGCATTTGAAATAAACATTAATTAACTTTTTTAAAAAAACGAACCTCGAAGTTGTGGAACTACACGAGCGCACCTTGCAGGAACCAAAAAATTAATGTTTACAATGATTCAGAACAAGGAAAAACGCGTTTTTAATAAAAATATATTTTCACTTTTTTTGAAAATTCACCTAGGTATTTTGCAAGTTTAAATAGCATCAAGAAGTTAACATTCGTTTTCACGTAGCGTGTGTGGCGTTGTTGGTAAAGCGTTAGACTCATAACATATTGCACTGGAAACATTTAGTACGTATTAAAAACTGAAAATAATTAGTCTTTTTGTTAATATTCTTTTATTTTATTTTTAATGTTATAGTATTAAAAATTTCTTCTAGAATAATTATTTTCGTATCAAGGGTGAAAAATAGGTAATTGCGGCTCAGGCGAGATTATGGAGACCGAGGAAAAGATAATTATATGCAATCAAATCATCATTCATTGTTGTCCTGTTTATTTCCCGATTACTGCTTAACCATCTGAAGAGAAGAAAAAATCATTTTGAAGGTGCAAGCATTTTTATTGGTCTTTACAAACAGATGAACGATTTAAAAAACTTTTTATCTAATATTTTGTATATTATTTATGTCTATTACATTTTTATTATTTCTGCGAGGTTAAGTAAAGGTTATATAAATATTAAAATGTCCACTTTGATTAAGGGTATGTGGGAACCTCCCACGTGACCTAGTATGGGAAAATGTGTTTTGGTAGTACACATCTTACTCTAAAACGAAAAAAGATTTTTGTCTAAAATTTTGAGGGATGATAGATTTGGGTACAAGGAATCTCGCTGTTCTTCGAAAAATACATAATTTTGCGATAAATTATTAAAAAATGAAGATTAAAAAGTGGCATTTTTAAACGAAAATGAAAAGAAACATGGCGGCGCATACACAGACGTTGCTTGAGAGTGTCAGTGCTCCAGTAAACAGCGCCAATTCGAGCGAGTGGCCGCTGAATGAACTATGATAAAACACATGATTTTACTATTTATTGCTTTATTTTTATTATTTTTGCGTTAAGTTGTAGTAAATGAGTAGAACAGCGACATTTCTTGTACCAAACTAAATCATTTCTCCAAATTTTCAACCTGAAATCATTTTTTATTTCAGAGAAAGATTCAAACTACAAAAAAAAACACCCTTTCCCCACATACCCTTAAACAGGTTTAATCTGCAGAATTTTCACTTTTTTATATGGGATTTGTTATAAAAGACTACACTGAAAGAAATTTCATAGGAAAAAATAACAAAATGCGTATTACATTTTAATATATTCTTTTAGAATTTAGGGAAAAGTGTACTTTTTATTAAAATTCAATATACTTTATATTAAAGTTCCAACTTAAAATCTTTTTTCAAATATTAATAATTATTGTAGAAAGAACGTAAAAAGATTACCAATATTTGAAAATATTATATTAAATTCTCATAGAGTTGTTGCATTATATGGAATGTAGCGTTCTAATATTTGTAAAACTTTATACGAAAAATTCAGAATGTCGGAAGAAAAGGGAAAAAAAGTGGAAACTCGGACGTTTCCGTTAATTCTCGGGAGGAAGAGGAGTGAGACTAGGAACAACACATTCACACTTACGATACAGGTTAATACACATACTAATGAACACGCACGTTCATTTCGCTTATACATAGACATTACACGATCGCAACGAAACCTACACTTACAATTCTACACGCATAACGATAAATTTCGCTGGGGGTCGGCATATATCGTTTTCTTATATACTAACTACTGAATATTTTTACCACTTGCGAGAAAGAAGTTTACTTATAATAACTTAATAATAAAAAATAGTTTACTAGTGCCAATGGTGTAATTTTATAGAGGTTACGCTGGGTTCATTTTTATTATTAATTGTTTATATAGATTTTTCTTTTTTTCAGATTAAAAATTATGATTGTTATAAAAATTTTTATTGCAAATAAAAATTAAATAATTGTAAAGATGACATCAAAAAATAAAAATTAATAAAAATAATAATAAATTTATTATTATTAAATAACTTTAATAAAACATTTTTTATAAATTGAAAATAAATTAGATACGTTCTGCTGGTTAACAACACTTTCGAAAATCGGATCAAGTCGTAGAAGTTCGAGTAGGACACGAAGCCGCAAACAGACAGAACTTCGGTTAAATTCGTAGTCTCTCGGGAAAATCCGTGACTTTTAATATAAAGTTTTACAAAATGTGAAATAAGTATACGGATATATGTTATTTTTCTTACTATTTTGTGAAATTATTTATTATAATATTTCGTATTCTGTGAATTCATAAAGAAAATACTAATTTTTAAAATAAATATACTAATTCTTATTTCTTAAAATAATAGTTACTCTTAAATTCATTATATATTTTCATAAAAACTGTAATAGTAATCAGTATAGGTGCACTTTTTCCCGAAATTGTAACATTTATATTAAACTCTAATATGAGTTTAATACTTAGTAGTATGAATTTTCTTTCAGTGTATATATAAAATTTATAATTTACGATTATTTCTTTTCTCTATTTTCAAAAAAATAGGTTCAACGGGAGTGCAAACGGGATGCAATGTTAATTTAATATCGGCGATTTCTTGAATTTTGTCCTTTTTAAAAACATACCTGTAAAGAAGTGTTGCTAAAATAATTTTCATTTCCATAATTGCGTAGGCGAATCCTGTAAAAAATAATATTATCAATTTAGTAAAATATATATTTTGCAATTTCTTGAACGATATTTTAAAAACTGTATATGCTTAATGTTAGTTTTTCTTGACGCATAAATATACCCCAAAAATTTATTAGAAAAAATATCTTATGTTTCGAATTTTATAAAATAGATTTTTAATTTAAGTAATATTTATATTTTAGCTTTGCATGTATTTTCTAAGCTTCGCTCAACTTTCAGTAATAGATTTCAAAATAATTGTCATACAAAATTTTTAAATCGAAATATTAGGGAAAAACAACTTCCACAAAAATATTGAGAAAATTAATTAATTTTCCTCAATGTTAAAAAAATATCTTTACTCAATATTTCATTTGCAAGTTTCACTTCAATTTACAGTGTATTTTATTTTGAAATTATTAATTAATTTTTTTTTATTTAACGAATTATTTTTATTTTTAAAACATTTAATAATATGTACTATAAATTCTAGAGATGTTCTTAGAAAACTTATATTAAGCTTTTTTGCAATAAAAAATATCGCAGGAATTTTTCTTATATTTTTTATATATGAAATTAAACCTATACAATTTCTTGGACCAGCACTAAATGGCAAATAAGCATGGGAATGTCTTTCTGCAATTTTCTCAGGTAGAAATCTATCTGGATCAAACTTCAATGGATCAGGCCAATATTTCTCATCTCGATGAATTTTTGAGATCACAATGAATATTGTACTGTTTTTTGGATAAATGTAGTCATCTTAAAAAAATATTTTTTTTATGATATACACATTAAATTTCAAATTTAAAGTTTTTTTAATTTAAAACTTTAAAGTTTACATATTTAAAATTAGATTGGCAAAAAAAATTAAATTAATAAAATAAACGCTTACCTACCTATCTGAACATCTTCAACACTTTGCCGTAAAATAATTGGTAGTGGTGGAAATAATCGCATAGATTCTTTAATTACTCTCTCCGTGTAATCCATTCGTGCTAAAATATCTGTAGTAATGGCAATACTTTCAGGACTTTCATTACCAAAAATATTATACAATTCTTGATAAACTGCTTCCTGAAAAAAAATATATATTACAAAATTTTTTTATTCTTTCCTGAATCTTGCCTGATAATGAAACTAGAAAATTTTTTAAACCATTTTTTAAAATTTTATTTGAACATAATTATTTTTGAAAAATATTTATTGAATAATTAATTAAAGAAATACCTGCACTTCTGGCAGAGAAGCCAAAATGAGTAATGTAAATTGTAGAGCAGAACTTATTGTATCATTCCCCTAAAAAGCAATTTCAAAATTAAAATAGCAAAATAAATAACGGTACAAAAAATTTAAAAAAAAAAATTAGAAACAACTACTAAATGGATATTTTAAAAAGTAAAATAAAAATTAAAAATATACTAAAAAATTATAAATTAGTAAATTTGTTGAATTTTAATTTCCAAAGTAAATTAAAATTTAGCAAAGATTTAAAAATTTTTTAAAAATCTATTCACAGCAGCAAGAAGATTGTTACATTCATCAATAATATCTGTATCCGTAAATTTCTTGTCATTATCTGCTAATTTAATGACAAATTCTAAAAATGATTTTTTTTCATCACTTTCAGTTTCGTCTGAAAAGAATGAAAAATTTTCACACTTTAAATGTATAATATAAATTAGTTAGAATATGATATTATCACTTGTTAGTAATATATAATATAAAAGCTATAATATATCAAAATCTATTCAATTGAATGTGATAAAAATAGGGGAATAGTGTCAGGGTTGGACACAGTTTTGGTTTTTTGTTTATAAATATTTTGTTTAGATAAATTCAGTCAATTGTGGTATATGGGTGGAAAGATCTACAAAAGAGGAACACTTTTGCTGTGGATCGTAAATTGATTGGTCCAAAATTAAAAAAGTTATGAACATTTAAAAAAAAATCTAGTCAGGGTTGGACTTTTCACGCAGGGTTGGAGACTTTTCGAAAATCGAAACGCATTATTGGTAAAAACGTAAAATAACATTTGTAATGTTTTTTATTCTTATTTTTTCATGTTTATCTTTACTTATTGTTTACAAATTGTAAAGCTTCATGGGTTTAAAAAAGAAATGAACTCAAATTACAAAAAATAACGCTTTATTGTGCCAAATAACTCAATGAAATGATGAACAAAATTTATACAATTTAAGTAGTATTTCTCTAATATCTTTGGCACAATTTTGCACTGAAATATCAATAAAATAAAATTTATTTATAAATTGTGTCAAATTCATAATTAATATGGGTGTCCAACCCTAACTGTATAAAGTGTCCAACCCTAACTAGAAGCATCATTTTCGAATTGTGCTAACCATAACCAGACATGTGTCGCGATTCGATTTTTTACTTTTTTTCTTCTTAAATTATGTACCCCACAATACATTCAATAAGCTTATCTTGCCGAATTCTTGCTTTTTTTTTACACATTTTTTAGGTTTATTCACAAGTCAAACAAAACTTTTTTTGTCTCTTCGATTGCACCGAAGTCACAGGAGACGCTACTTTTGATTCTCAAAAAATGTAATACCGCACAAAAAGTTAGGTTACACTACTAGAAGATTCGTCACGTACGCACACAGGTGGCGCTAGTGTTCTTATTTAAAAAAAGCCAAGTGTCCAACCCTGACACTATTCCCCTACATACACTGAGAAAAAAATGTAGTGTTTGCAACAAAATTGTTTGGTTAGACGATTTTGGTTCTTGTAACCAAATTTTGGTTGGCTGAAACAAAGTCGTAGAGTTATTTCAACCAAACATTTTGTTAGGCCAACAAAAAACATGCAACCAAATTTTTTGGTTGACTCAAACAAATAGTTTGGTTGCTTAAATACCAATACAATTTTGTTGTTGGCCCAACCAAATTTTGGTTGCTCTGACTAAACATTTTTCTCAGTGTAATTTTTAAATATTTTAATTATTCTCCTCGTTATTTTAATAATCATTTTATTTAGGTAACTTATTTTATTTATTCAATTTTACATTTTTACGATAAATTTATATATTCATTTGTATAACATAATTATTTATATTTATATCTTGAAATTAATATTTAAATAAATTTTTATAGTTTCTTATGAGGATAGCTGAGCTATCGAATTTTTAAAAAAATATTTATTTTTTATCATCTCAACTTATATGAATTGATATATTTCAGATATTTATTATAAATAAAATAATTTATTACCGGTATAAAACAATATTATTGTTACCTTTCACATTTTTATCCGTTTGCAATAATTCCATTCGTTTTTGTTTTATTATCTGTGAATAAAATTTTTATATATAATTATTAATTATGTTAAATAGTATAACAAAATTAAAAAAAAAAACTTTAAATAAAAAACTGATTCTTGTTGCATTATTATAATATTTAAAATGTAATATGGAAATAATTTTTTCATTCTTTTTTTATAAAAGGATGTAAATAAAAAGAATTATCTTTTTTTATATTAAACTATTTGCAACGTCTTATTAACTATTCCACAATGATATTTAAATATTTATACACGAAACAGTTGAGCATATAATAAAAATATTATAATTTTCAAAAAGTATTATTATAACTTACATCAAGTGTAGTGTTGCGTAAAAATTGAACCGATTCGTTAAATATTTGAGAGTTTTTTGTTAATTTGTAAATTACATCCGGATATAACCAAAAAGAGAGACCTCTTTTCAACATTAAATCTAGAACTCTATATAAACAAAAAAAAATTTCATTTGTTATTTTACTTAAAACTTTAAATTAAAATAAAAATGTTTTAATTCTCAGGATTTTAAATTTGAAAATTTATACAAAAATAATAATAATAATAAATTTAAAAACAATAATTGATGATATTTTTCTTTCACATTTGTTTGAAAAAGAAATTCTTCCATGATGGAAAAAATGCCTTTTATAACAAAAAAAATTGTATTAAAAATAAGTTATCTTCTTTTATCAGTTAATTTAAAAAAACTTTTTCATTATAATAATTGATAAAACTTTATAATGTAGACAAACGATTAATTAAAAATGAGAATTACCTGCTAACTTCTTTCGAATATTTAGCATAATTTGCTTTTGAATATTTGGAAACGCCGGCTGTGGTTTCTAAAAAAAGGAAATAATTATAATAATATAATCTATTTGATAACTTAAAATTTTTTTTCATTTTTTAATTGTTATTAATATTATTATTATTATTATTATTATTATTATTATTATTATTATTATTATTATTATTATTATTATTATTTTATAAAATAAAATAAAGAACCCCGCACCATATACATATGAATTTAAGGTCCGGTGAAATTTTCTGCAACTTTGTAATTTTTGACCTCCTGAACAAAAAATGTAAATGGCAAAATTCCAAAAAATGGACAGATTTTTTAAAAATTAAGGTTTAAGTTTAAAAAATAGTGTTAAAAGCGAAAAAAATTCAAAAATGAGTAAAACCAAAAGAACTAAATAAAAGCTTTCTTAAATATCGTTACTCGGGGGTTTTCGGGGTCGCTGATTACAAATTCGATGTCAATTTTTGAAAATCCAAAATGGCGGATTCAAAATGGATGACCATTTTTTTTAATGCATCGAATTCACTTGAATCTCGTTACACGAGAGTTTTCGGAGTCGCTGATTACGAATTCGACAACAGTTTAGGAAAATCCAAAATGGCCGACCAATTTTTTTAAGTTAACGTTATAACGTACCGATTATATGCTCATTTTAGACTCACGTTACAGGTTTGTTACAAACACTAAAACGACTCAACATAAGTATGGCTTGTCGTGTGTTGTTTAACACTATTTTTTAAACTAAAACCTTAATTTTTAAAAAAATCTATCCATTTTTTGGAATTTTGCCATTTACATTTTTTGTTCAGGAGGTCAAAAATTACAAAGTTGCAGAAAATTTCACCGGACCCCAAATTCCCACGTATATATAGTGCGGGGTTCTTTAATAAATTAAAACAAAATTTATATAACAATAAAATTTATTATCAATCGATATATTTACCAAGTGTGATATCAAGACAAGCATCTACTACATAAGGAAGTATTTGAAATTCATTGCCATCAAGTTTAACTGACAAATTTTCAGTTAAAATTTTTGAATGCTTTTGAAAAACTTGAAGAAAAGGTCGCAATACATTAATGCTAAATGCAGGACGCAGAAATTTTCGATGATAATGCCAAATTGATTCTGAGTAATAATAGAAAATTTTCATTTTTGATTAAATGAAAAATGTACATTCTACAAAAATAGTTAATTATATTATATTACCTGGACCAACTGCAAGTCCATTACCTAGCCAGGGCTTGGAAAATTTATAAAATGATCCCTTCTCCATCAGTTTTGTGAGAATACTCTTTAAATTAAAATAACTTTAATATTCTCTTTTTAATATTTAAACAATTATTTAATCGATTAAAAATATACTGAACAGATCAAATATTTTAATTAAAAAAGTGTTTCTTTATCTACAGACACGTATCTAACAAACACATACTTTTATGGTAATTTATATTAATAAATCATTCTTGCATATGTGGAATGTTTTTATAAGTAAACAAACGAAATAATTTTTTGTAACTTTTATACTTAAATAAAAGATATCATCTATTTAGTTAAAAATTTATTTAAGTGTCAGTCTTTCTCGCTTCAAGTTATAAAATAATTGACACGCGTAAGTTATTAAATTAAACAATTATATCTTTTTTTAAAATCAATCTAAAGTCAAATAACTATAAGTTATACAAACTTTTAATTTTATACCCACAACATTTTTATTTTTTTTTATTATTTCATTTATTTTCGGGACGCATGATTATGTTCTAAAAATGATTAGTTATAGAATTTTCATTTTCTGGAATTTCATTTGTCATAATTTTTTTTTGAACAGAATTTTTATTTGTTCGAATTAGTATTTTGCAGAATTTTCATCAAAACTATTTTCTATATTACAGAATTTTTATATTACCGAAAATTAACTTCACAGAATTTTTATTTGCTGGAATTTACATTTAACATAATTAATGGGCATTTTAAAAAATTTTTATTAGGTAAAATTTCATTGCATAGAATTTTCTTTCAGATGAATTTTCATTTTTTCGAATTATTATTTAATAGAATTTCCATATAACCGATTTATCATGCTACAGAATTTTTACTTAACCAAAAAATCATTTAACAGAATTTCTAATTCATAGAATTTTCATTTGTCCGAATTTGCAAATGGCCAAACAAACAATCGACAGAAAGATTTCGGTGAGATTTTTAAAATCAACCAGTCACAATTTTATGGATAATTTTTGATTGTTTGATTTTAAAAATCGCACCGAAATCTTTCTGTCGATTCGAATAAAAATTTGAACAAATAAAAATTCTTTGAAGGGAATTTATCGATTATATAAAAATTGTGTAATATAGAAAATCGTTTTGATGAAAATTCTGCAAAATACTAATTTGAAAAAATAAAAATTCGGCTCAAAAATAATTATAACAAATGAAATTCCATAAAATGGAAATTCAAACCAATGAGTTTTAGAACATAATCATGCGTCCCTTATTTTCTTTTTACTGTTATGAAATTGAGAAGGATGTCTGTCACAAGCTATCTTTAGTTTGATAAAATCTACTTGTTTTGTAATCTGAATTCAATTTAGAAAGTAAACTAGTAAAAATGTAGAAAATCATGGTCAAATATGTATTATTAAAACATTTAAGATTATTTCTATATACAAAAATATTTAAAATATTAGAATTTTCAAAAAATAGATCTTAACGGCTTTGGTCGAAATATAATGAATTCATTCATAATTATTTCAGTTGTTGGAAAAAGCGAGAAATGTGGTATTTCTTGACATCATTTATTTTTCTTCTCATAGCAAAAGATATTACGTCAAACCGATGTCCTACAGTATTTCATTCAACTCCTCATTGTTTTTGTGAAGGACTTTTTTCTCCTGACAAAATAAATATTTATTGTGCCAAACCCATAATAGAAACAAATACCGATGAAATAAAATTCTTTCATCTAAAATTTTTTGATAATGAAGTAAAACTAAATTGTTCTCATTCACCAGATTGGTCGAAATTTAATTATAATTTTCAAAAATACGCACAAGAACGTAAGGTATTTACTCTAAAGCATTGTACTTTTGAACAAAATACCAATCTAAGCAAATTCGCTAAAATGATTAATGCAATAAATGTCGAAGAAATACATCTAACAGATAACACCATTCAATTGAATACTATTGGTTTTAATAAAAACTTATTTCAAGGATTTGACGAAATAAAAATTCTTCGCATTACCAATAATTTAAATTTGACAACAATTAATAGTGATTTATTTGAATTTTTGCCACATCTTGTAAATCTTCATCTAGTCAACAATAATTTAAAGAGGATACCGGAAAATCTTTTTGGATATCTTCCAAATCTTAATATTCTACGATTAAGCAGAAATAATATTCAATCTTTGTCATCAAATTCCTTTCAGAATCTAACTGCATTAACATATTTGGATTTATCCTACAACAAAATAAACGATCTACAACCCAATATTTTTGATGCAATGATTAATTTGAAAATTCTTTTACTTGATAACAATAATTTTACATGGCTGCCAGAATACGCTTTCAAGAAATTAACGAATTTAAAATATCTTGATTTAACGTCAACTGGTTTAATATCATTATTAGAAACTGTATTTCGAAACAATAAGAAACTCACGTCACTTAATTTGAAAAATAATCAATTAAAAACATTACCAAGCAAAATATTCCACGAATTAATTAATCTAGAAACATTAAATATTTGCAATAATCAAATGGAACAGATACCACAGGATATATTTTCCAAGCTTGTAAATCTTACTTCTCTTAATCTTAGTGGGAATCAATTTAAATTTTTTGGCGATTTCACCTTTCAAAATTTAATTAATCTTCAGAATTTGAATCTTCGTCATAATCAACTCGATAATCTTGCTGAGTATGAAATTATATTTGTAAAATATTAAATTAAACTGTGCTTTAAAACCCTTTAAATTTTTTAAAAATGGAAAAAAATCATTTTTTTCTGTCAACCGGGGCTATTATACTCAAAAAACGATACTTTTTTACTCAGTGCTTTAGCGAAATTAAGAATTTAAATAAAAAAATTTTAACTCTTATGTTATGTTGTGAATATCCGTCTGAAGATATGCTGTAAGTTAGAAGACAAGAAAAAATTTTTTACCAGAGTTATAGAAACTTGAAGTGGTAAGTATAATAGCCCCATGTTATTATACTCAGCAAAGTTTGTTCATTTATAAAATATTCTCAACATTTTTTTTTATATAGCTTTATCTATATGAAATCTTTTTTGCAAATATGTAGTCTAAATTACGATAAAAAAATAGAAAATCTAAAAAAAATTTTTTTTAAATTGTTTAAGAAATTTGAAAGTTAAACATTGAAAATTTAATAAATTTTATATTTATTAAAAAAAGTAAAAATTTTTAAAATCAACATTTTTTAGATTAAGTAAACAACTCAATATAATTTCTAACAATCTTTTTAAGTTATTCTTGGGAGAAATAGTTACAAAATTATAATTTATATTGTTCTGGTTTTTTTTACACAAAAGGATGTAAAAAATGTATACAAACGTCAAGTTTAAACAATTTTCAATATAAAAATTTAATTAATTTAAAAAAGTGGCGCTGTGTATAATAGCCCCTGGGTGAGTATATAATAGCCCCGGTTGACAGTATATGAGGCCGTTTTCATTGTTTTGTTGTATGGAATCGTTTGGTGGTGTTTGGTGTCCAAGTTTGGAGTTTTGGTAAGTACCACCCAATAATATGAAAAGGAATTTTTGAAAAATATATAAATGTGCAGTGAAGTCGTGAACTTATCACTCTAAACTTGAAATCCGTAGAATTTTTTTAATTTTGACTACCAAACCTCCAAACTTGGATGCCAAACACCACCAAACGATTCCATACAACAAAACCTGTTTTCCTTGCACTTGGTGTGCCAACTTCACGGCCTCTATATTATAAAATTTAAAAAAAAAAGATATTTTTCAAACTGATGACTTTGTTTATTTTTCGAAATATTCAACAAATGACATGAAATAGATTTTTTATCAATTTTTTTCAATTTTAATATTTTTTTACAGATTTCTAAAAAACGAAAATAATTTTTATTTCAATTTTTATAAGAATTTTTTTTCGTTTCAAATAGATAAATATATGGATGTCATTTTTTGCACTCTTTTTAAAAGTACGGTTGAAAAATATTAATTTTCCCAGATTTTAATGATTTAAAAAAAAACAAGGGTACCTTTTTTTTAAATATAATACACTAACATTCTAGGGAGTAAGAGAAAAATAAATTTTCTCTTTTATTTAGTTCCAGATTCGAGAGAAGGCAAATGCAAGATTTTCTTATTACTTCAGAGCTATTTCAAAGAAGTGATTGGAAAAATAATTATCCTCTTGTTTCAATAATTTTCAATTGTTTTAATCTAATTCATCTAGATCTTGCATATAACAATATTCAAAAGATACATGACGATTGGTTTCTATTGTCTAAACTAAAATTACAATCTTTGAACCTAACTCATAATAGAATATCTGAATTAAATGTAAGTCATTTTACTTTATATTATCATAAATAACATATTGTTATTATCCAAGAAAATTTTTTGTACTCCATGAAAAAGGGTTCATGATTTTTTCAAATTTTTTTTATTAAGCAGTTTACAATAAGGTGCAAATTTTTCGAAAATTTCAGATTAAACATTTTTTTTTTTGAATACTTATAACACTGTGTTACAAAAAAAATCGGACAAGTGCGAGTTACACTCGCACTGAAATCGAGGGTTCCGTACTCGAAGCGAACTTATTTGGTATAAAAACAAATGTTTAAAAAATATGTGTTGTATGACAACTATTATAAGTGATACGAAGAGGAACAATTTTCTTGAATTTTACAAAATTGTTCCTTTTTGTATCACTTATTTTATTTGACATACAACATATATTTTTTAAACATTTTTTTTTATACCAAATAAGTTCGCTTCGAGTACGGAACCCTCGATTTCAGTGCGAGTGTAACTCGATTTTATTTATTTTAGAGTTGTAACGACTGAAGGAATAAACTCAATCATGTTTATTAAATTATTTCTATAATCTACACATAAAAATACGTAAAAATAGTAAATTTGAAGCCCTTTAGAAAAAATTTTTTCCTTTATTGGGAGAAAATTCATGATTTTTTCGAAAATTATCAGTTTTTTCTTGACAGCCCCAGAAAAATCAACTCCAATCATCCTCGCTATATTTTTTTTGTAATCTACACGTAAAAATACGTAAAAATATATTAATTTAAATCACTTTAGATCAACTTTTTTGCGGAAAAATACATTTTTTTCTTAAATTTATCATTTTTCTTCAAAAATTTGATAAAAATTGATCATCAACTCCAATCGTGCTTACATTTTATCCCTGTATTTTTTACGCAAAAATACAGTTTTACAGCAAATATGAACAATTTGGGTTGAATATTGTGTGCGCTAGGGAGAATAAATCATTTTTTTCGAAATTTTTTATTTTTCCTTGACAACGCTATGTAAATTGATCCAAATCAAGTTCGCTATATTTTTCCTGTAATTTTCACGTAAAAATACGTAAGTGTACCAAATTTGAGCTCTTTATGTCAAAAGATGTGGCCGCTAGGGGGGGGGGGGGTACATAGTCATTTTTAGGCATTTTTCGTAAAAATTCATGGTTTTTCCTTGACAACGCTATGTTAATCAATTCCAATCAAGTTCGCTATATTTTTCCTGTAATCTACACGCGAAAATACATATGTGTACTAATTTTCAGCCCTCCAGATAAATTTGTGTGGCCGCTAGGGGGGGGGGGGGTACACGATTTCAAAAAAACCGATATTAAACAAATAGAAAAACTCCGTATCCGACCTATTAGAGGTTGTAGGTCTCAAAAATTCAGTATGTAATACTCTTAAAATTAGAATATATTCTAAATGCTAAGAGTATACTGCCGTGCGAAATAAAAACTTAGTTAAGTCATATTTTGTTCGAACGGAGAAAATGACGAAAAACTGTTTGTATTTAAAAACCTAATGTTATATAAATAATTCTTTAATCTAACTTCACTTCCTAGGTAATTTGATAGAGTTCTTTTTAATTCTGAAGTCAAAAGTTAATTATTTAAAGAAATTATATTAAATAATTGACTTACGTTTTATTTTTTATAAGCAAAACTTGGTTAACTCGAGTTACGTAGTGCGAGCGCGAGCCTTTCCTGTGGGCAAAAAACCATGTTCGTTCTAAAAACGTTTTAAGGACGTTCTTAGAACGTTTCCTATGATTTTAGGAAATACCAGAATTTCCTAGAGGTTCATAGACATTTTCCGAATTGCCTAGGCAATTCAGGTTTTGCCTAGGTAAATCGGGTTACGCCGAGGTCGTTTTAGGCAAATTGAAAATTAAATTAAATTTAATGGTATTGAGTCATGTATTGATGTAAACAAAGAGTAAATGATCAATTCTTCATAGCTGGAATATATAATATATTGTTCACTATAGTAATTAGTGTCTCTTCTGACTTGACTGTGACATGTTTAGCACATCGACAAAAAAGTTGAAATAATTTCATGAGTTATATTGGCGTATTTTTTGAGGTTTCACTTATTAAACGATCACGTCCTCTATGACCAGTCCCGATATGTGCAGATTGAAAAATATCGAAAGTTTCTTCTAATGCTACATAATATTTAACTTCACCGTCGTCACACTTATAGCTATTAATTTTGAAACGCCCGCAACTTCTAAAATATCGTATCTCTTCAACCTTCGGTACTGAAGACTACTTTTTGATTCACTTAATTTTGCACTTTTTATATCAGCTAAAATCTCGTCATACTCTGCTTGATTAATTACTTTGTAATTTGCAGATTTATTAACTGCAGAAAAAAACTCACGTTTCCATTTCTGTATAGAAATTTCGTTTACTCATTTCGAAAGATGTGTACAAATTCAAGTCAGAAGAGACACTAATTACTATAGTGAACAATATATATATATATATATATATATATATTCCAGCTATAAAGAATTGATCATTTACTCTGTGTTTACATCAATACATGACTCAATACCATTAACTTTAATTTAATTTTCAATTTGCCTAAAACGACCTCGGCATAACCCGATTTACCCAGGCAAAACCTGAATTTCCTAAGCAATTCGGAAAATGTCTTTGAACCTCTAGGAAATTCTGGTATTTCCTAAAATCATAGGTTAACCCCGAAATGCCTAGGCAAATCGGGTTTTGCCTGGACTTCGGGTTTTGCCGGTAACATATATACTGAATACTAAGAATATATTCTAATTTTAAAAATATTACATACTGAAATTAAGTATAAAATATTCTAAAATAGGTGGCAAGTATATACACTAAATTTTAGAATACTTTTTTTTCCGTGCAATTTTTATTATTGTAAAGAAAAAATTAAATTTTGGTTTATGATTTTAATTATAAAATTTTTGTTTTGCTCAACTACTACCTAAAAGTATATTAAAATTTGTTTATGTATCTTAACAATTAAAATGCAAATGAAACAACTGTGCATCCACTTCTGTGATTTGACTTTTTCCTATATGTTCCGATTTTTTGAACCTCAATTCGATGTTTTCAAAAAAAACGCAGACGATAACCTTATTAACCAGTTAATACTAAAAAAGAAAAAAAAATGCAAAAGAATAATAGTTAATCTTTACTAATATGGATCAAAGTACTCTCATTATTTGTCCGCCAATGAGATCTACAATTTTAAAAAAATTATCCGTTTAGCTCTTATAATATTCGTGATATATTTATGAAAATGTAGTGTATATATATATATATATATATATACAACGACATTTTTTAAAAATGTGATTTTTAGATTGGTAAAATAAGATTTTAACATTTAAATTGCAAAAAATTTAGATTTATAAAATACTTAATTTAAAAAATCATGGAACCCTTATTTGTAGAATACAAAAAAATTTTTTAAATTAAACCAAATCAAAAGAATTAACGCTATATGGCGTAGACCCCCCCATTTATAAATAGTTACAAAATATAATTTTATAATAATATAAATAATAATGATAAATAAAAATAAAAAATAATTTTATTTTTAGTTTGACCAAGGTTTGATACAAAAAGAAGTTTTTTATATTGATTTGTCTCACAACGAAATAGTTGGTATAGTACCCACCAATTTCTCAGATATAAAAATTGTATCCCTAGTTCCAATAACTGTGATTATAAATGACAATCCCATTAATTGCGATTGTAAAACTATAGATCTATTGCGTTATATGAATTTTGAAATAAAACATTTGGTGGTAAGCATTTTGAACATAGTATCGGAAAATTTAAAATGTCAACGTCCAGAGAAACTAAAGGGACGTTTGTTTTCTTCATTGCGATCTAGTGAATTATCTTGTGAGTTATCACTTAATCAATGCTACAATAGTTGCTGTAATAAAAAATGTAATGTTAATGTTCAATTTGAAAAACGTATATGTAATGATGAAACTAATGTAAAAATGAAACAAATTCATAAATTCAACTGCACTAACAGATATCTCAAAACACTTCCAAAGGACATGTGTATATTTCCAGAAACATATGTAGAACTAGATTTGACAAATAATGAATTGAAAGAAATTCCAGTTTTTGACAATGAAGATTATTATGATACAGTGACGAAATTAATTTTGTCCAACAATTTAATTAACAACTTTCGAGGTATTTCATCGTATAAAAATCTCGAGGTAATAAATTATTCCTTATTTAGTGAAATCAGGGACTGTCTCGGACACAAAATGTTGTTGAATTTTAAGAAAGTGTCGTGTCGTGTCACGATTTGGCACGTTTAAAAACAATAAATCGTATCGTGGTGCGACACAACACATTTACAAATTCATAATCGTATCGTGGCGAAGTACGATACGTTTAGAAATGGAGAAATGTATCGTATTATGACTTGATACGACATATAATTTTTATATTATATTATATTTCAAAGATTTCAAAGAAATTGAAAATTTTATACAATATAGTAAACAAATAAAATAAAAAAGTCGCATTAATTAAAATAAATATAGACTAAATATACAGGGTGTATCATAACCGGGTACTATCAGAAAATATATATAAATCATGGAATATTTATTTACACGCATAGCAAAAAATTTAGCTGTGGTTACTAATTTTGATAGATCAGATAGCAAACATCAGTTTGCACCTGTAGGCAATTATTTAATTTTTTATTTTCTCATCCGTCATATTGGATGCGCCATATTGATTTAAAAAAATTTTTTAAACTGATATTGGATTCGTAATCAGGGATTACATTTTTTTAAATTCTTTAAATCATAATTAAAACGTTAATAAGTTAAATTAATCTAATTATTTTATTAAACAAAAATTTTTTTAATTTTCAATGTGGTTTGTTTACATACAAATACAATAAGTTGTTGATAATACAAAAAGAAATACATGAAAATAAACAGTGTAGGATGAAAACATAAATACGTGGAAATAATATAATATAATAAAAATTTAATAATTTACATTTAATGTTATTGAACATTTAATAAACTGTCAAGATGTTGATCAACAAGTTTTATTGTATGCGACACGAAATTCATAATTATTTTTGTATTGTGTCGTGTAGGTCAGCCCCACGATACGATTCTCAAATTGTTATTGTGTCCAGTCGCGCCACGATTAGAAATTTCTAAACGTATCGTGCTTCGCCACGATACGATTATGAATTTGTAAATGTGTTGGGTCGCGCCACAATACGATTGAAAATTTTCTAAAAGTGTCGGGTCCCTCCACGATACGATTAATTGTTTCCAAATGTGTCGAGTTGCGACACTACACGACACGACACAAATATTTCGAGACAGCCCCTGAGTGAAATAATTAAAAAAAAATTGCCAATAAAAATTATTTATATTCTCAACACAAAAGTTTTAAGTTGAATTTTTAATTTTGTTGGTGTTATTATTTTCAGATTTTGGAAATTAATAATAATCAACAGATAGCATGGGATATAACTGAGAATGAAATTAATGAAATAAGTAAAATGAAGCATCTGCAGCAAATTTCCTTACACAGGAGTCTATTTGTGTGCAATAGTAATATAAATAATTTAATAAATTATAGAATGTTTACATTAATTTCGAATGTTCGACAATTATCTTGTGTGCAGCCTGTTACAAAGGAATTAATTTATCCCTTTGAAACATTAATATTGTCACGATAAAAAATCGAGGCGCATGATTAAGGAGGTTCATCCCTTCAAGCAGTACTCATTCTATTAGGGGTTTTCCGTAAGTTTAAAACCGACAGCTATAGTTCATAAAAGTTGAGCTCCACTGGCCAATTTAGAGGTTAATTTGCCGTTTCTCCTCTTCTTTCTTTTATTTACATGGGATAAGTTCAAAAGTTGCTAACTTTGATTAACATTTACTTCACAACCAAACGGTAAAAAAATTTCATATTTTTGTAAAGACTGTTAAAACTCATAATTTAAAACATATTAGTTTTTGAAAAAAATCTGTAGAACCGTTTTTTTTTTAATTAATGAAAATATGGTCATTTTTCATGTTTTTTCACTGTTCCCATGTAAAACTTCAAACTTTATCAATTTTTATCTTGAAAATGATACGGTAAAATTCAATAAAATTTGAACAACACATGTAAAGTGATGTCAATAATACATCTTAAAAATTTTTAAAAAATCTGTAGAAAATCGATTTTGGGATGAACCTCCTTAAACCACAAATTTGTTTTTTCAAATTTTTATTTTCTCGAAAATCGTTTTATTTAAAAGGAATTGACTATATAATTTTTTCAATTCGCTACAATAATAATTATGAGAAATGATTATTCGATGAATTGAAAATTATAAAAAATGTTCTTTCGAAGTTAAAAAATTCTTTGTCAAATAATAATTTGAAAGTATTTTTATCATATAATCTGAATATTCGAATTGAAAAAATTATAGTCAATTCCTTTTAAATAAAACGATTTTCGAGAAAATAAAAATTCGAAAAAAAACAAATTTGGGGTTTAATCATGGGCCTCAAAACTTCATTATAATTTTAATCTCTTGGTCCTAAACAGAATTTAATGATATAAGGTCAGTTGGGGTAAATGGGGACAAGAGGTGTTAGAACTTAATTTACAGTTTTAAAATTAAGTTCAACGTCAATATTTTAACCTCAGATCACCTACAAGAGGATTTGAGTATTACCAAGCTTTTATCCTGACAGTTGGCAGCAAGATAATTCAAGTTATCGCTCAATGCATAAAAACTTCAAAATCAAAGTCAAACTTTTTCAGTATTTTGTCTCGCATTTCAATGAAAACAGGCTTAAAAATCATACCAAATTTTTTTCTTATTCCTTATGACTCCTATAACAGAAATTCACTTGAATTTCTTATTTTTATCAATTTGGTTAATAATAACAAGCTGTCCCCATTTACCCTAAGAATTTTCAAAACTCGGGGTAAATGGGAACAGCTTGTTATTATTAACCAAATTGACAAAAATCAAAAATTCAAGTGAATTTCTGTTATGGGAGTCATAAGGAATAAGAAAAAATGTTTGTATTATTTTTAAGTCTGTTTTTTTTTTCAAATGCGATACAAAATACTCAAATAAAAAAAAAAATTTCAATTGGTTCAACTATTATATATCTAATACAATTTTTTTTCAAGTTTTTCATCCCTTAATACAGTAATATAATTAAGGAAACTTTTTTCTTAAACCTTTTTTTTAGAAACTATGCTCTCCCCATTTAACCCAAATTTTATGAAATTTTCTAAATCTTGGGGTAAATAGGGACAGTCAGTTTCATGCGTTTAAATCTTTTCTAAATTTTTTCTGCTGCATAAAATTAATCCTGGGAACGTAAATAACAACTTAAAAAAAATAAACCCGCAAATATTACCTTTTAAAGAAAGAAACTTACGTAATTTGTGAAAAATAGGGATTTTGTCCGCATTTACCCCAACTGGCCCTACTTAAAAATTTAAATAAATTTTCGACTATAACAATTTTTTCTGCAAAAAAATGTATATATAGATTTTTTTATTTACACTTATTTAATTTTTAAATAAATAATGAAAAATTTGTGTTAACTTACACAAAAGAGAAATAAAATAAAATAACATTTGTCATATAACTTAAAGACAAGAGACGTATGAATAAGCTCTAAAATTAATATGTTACAATTTCCATTTGATAGGACTTCATTACTCAGTATTTATTTTTAGCAGAATTTTGAGAAATATTATTTAACAGAAATTCCATTTAACAGAATTTAGATTTTACAGAGACAGAATATTAAAAAATTCTTTTATAGTCGACTTTTCATTTGTTCGAATTTAATTTTTACAGAAATCTTAAAATGGTGAAAATTTGTATTTTACAGAACTTTTATTTGTTCGAATAAATATATCTGACAGAAGAATTGATGCGCAAACTTTTAAATTGACCTCAGAATTCGAATAAATGAAAATTCATTTGAAAGAAAATTAAATGCAACGAAATTCTACCCAATAAAAGTTCTTTAAAATGCCTATTATGTAAAATGAAAACAAGAGAAAATAAAAATTCTGACAAATAAAAATTCGAACTAATTTTTAGAACATATTTATGGATTATTTTTTTTGGTTAAATAATAATTAGAAGAAATTCTTGCCTCAAAAATAACTGAATAAAAAAATAAGAACCATATAGGAAAATTTAATAATACAAAAATATTCTCTTACCTGAATTTGATCAGCATCATAAACATTAATCCAAAAAGATTTGCCCATCCATAATCGGCTTGGTGATGGATATGTATGAAGAATTCTCATGTACGTTTTGAGGACATCTAAAAAAAATTGTAATTCAATATTACTTATTAATCTAATATTAATAATAATTATTCACTTTTAACAAGGTTCGAGTAATTAAAATTACACATGTTCACATGTTCTTATAAATCTGTTCAACTGTTCAACAGATTAAATATTTTAAAAAAATGCAACACAGTAATTTTTTTTACTCACTAGTCAAATTTGTAAGACTAAACAAATAAGTATTTCCAATTAATGGCAAACATTTTGGTCCAGGAAATCGAGATGCATATTTATAAAATTCTTTATTTTGAAAAAAATCAAAAATAACTATAAAAATTAATAATACAATACACAATAATATTAAAGTCCACATTTTCAAAAAGAAATAATATGCAATTAATTATATGTATAACACATCGATTCACCATTGAATATTTGTCATTATTTTTAAAATTAATGAGTGAAATTATTTTAATTATTTTTTCTGCAGATAGGTATAATTAAACTTATAATTTTACTATATATTGTCAAAATTGATTAAATATTGTTAAATATAATTAATTTTTAGACTATCAAAATTGATTTATTAATAACAATAATAATAATAATAATAATAATAATAATTTATTATTTTCATAGGAAATTATATTTCTGATAAGAAAAACTTTACTTGATAAGTCTAAAATCAGAAACAAACTGAATTAATACAATTTTCTTTTTTCATTATCAATAAATAAGAAAATGTAAATTTTTATTAATTACACAAATTTTTTATTCATAATAGTTAACTTAATACTTAACGAATGTAAATAAAATGCAGGTAAACAATTTCTTATTTCACTTTTTGTTAGTTCGAAATAAAACTGAAATGTTCAATGTATGATGTAAATATAATTTATTAATTATTGCGCGCGTGAATTTTGTTTTTTGCCTTTTTCTTTCAATTAAAATAAATAAAGATTATTGATAAACTGATGAAAAAACTACTTATGATTTAGAAGGATATTATGTAGGCATTTAAATTTTTTCCTCTGATCCTCATTTAAATTTCCTTCCTATCATATACAATGAACACTTATTCCATCTTAATAAATGCAAATCCAATGATCTTGAATCATAAAAATTAATAAAAAGGAATTAGAATATGCTTTTATTTTAATCATCCTGTCCCATTAAAAAAGTATACTGCATAACAAACCACAGTAATCTTTCCGATAAGTTAAAATTATGTGATTTCACATTATAATATTCTCCGCAAATTTTCTCGTAAAATATTTAATAGATTGAGCTAAAATTTTGTGGAGAGCTCAAAAATAGTATAAAAATTCGTTGTCATGTGCCATATTATATTAAAAAATTTATTTTTAACAAATTCCATATTTTGGGAAATGATTAAAATCTTATTGCCGATATTATTAAATTTTTATCAAGTATGCAATTTTTTAAAAATAAATATTCTTCATTTGAGCAAGCAGATGCATCCTCATATGTGACGCACGGCGTGACGTGGAAATGCAGGTTTAGTGCATTTAATTTCTATTTAAAATATTTATTTAATTTTTAAATTATAGTATTTAAAAATCTATTTAATAGATAAAAATGCGTAAATATAAAATAATACTTTTTATTTCACACTATTATTATTTTATTTTTCACTATTATTATTACAAAAGTATGTTTAAGGGTATGTGGGAATCTTCCACGTGACCTAGTATGGGAAAAAGTGTTTGGTAGTAAACATCTTACTCTAAAACGAGAAAAGATTTTTGTCTAAAATTTTCAGGGATGATAGATTTGGGTACAAGGAATCTCCCTGTTCCCCGAAAAATACATAATTTTGCGTTAAATTATTAAAAAATGAAGTTTAAAGATTGGCATTTTTAAACAAAAATGAAAAGAAACATGGCGGCGTATACACAGACGTTGCTTAAGTGTGTCAGTGCTTTAGTAAACAGCGCCAATTCGAGAGAGTGACCGCTTAATGAACTATGATAAAACACATTATTTTACTATTTATTGCTTTATTTTTATTATTTTTGCGTTAAGTTGTAGTAAATGATGAAAAAGTTTACGTATTTTTTTATAAGTGCTCAAATTTTCGAGTTATGAATTTTTAAAAATCTGATTTTTCCGAGTTTTTTAAAAATACACCAAATTACAATGACATCTAACTTTAAAATTATTGAATTTAGAAATTATGACCAAGATACAAAAAAGTTTCAGTTTTTCATCGATTTTCAAAATATGTTAACGAAAAAAAAAAAATTTGAGTTTGTTTATAAAAAATAACGATTTTTTATAAACAAATTAAATTTTTTTAAATTTAAGCCCGATTTTTTTTATTTTTACACATATGAAAATATTACGAAAATTTTGTAATAAGTTTTGGAGTGGGACTGATGATCCTTTTGTTTATATAATTTGTTTAAAAAAAAATTTTTATTTTATTTTTTTTTATTTTTTGAAGTGAAAAGTGTTTTGGGCACTAGGATCTTTTAGTAAACTCATAGAAAAGAAAATTAAAATACATTTTATTTTAAAAAATAAAAAAAAAGTAAAAAATTTTTTTAAACAATTTATATAAACAAAAGGATTATCAGGCCAACTTCAAAAGTAATTACAACATTTTCGTATTATTTTCACACCGAAAAAAAAAAGTTCTCAAATTTAGAGGATTCCTCTTCTTTTGCAGCAACTTTTCCTTTTATATATGGGCACTAAAGTTTTAATATCAAATTGAGAGGATTTTCCTCTCTTATATTTTGAGAGGAATAATTTCAAAATAAGATTTATTCATCTTGTTTCAATCTTACGTCAAATTCAGAAATGTCAACCTTCTTTACTTGGTTAAAAGCAATTTATGGGTTAATTTACCTGTTATTATTTGGATTATGTAATTTATAGTGAAAGGAACCATTTTTGAAAAAAAAATATTGACGGCGAAAACACGAGCTGAGTTTCTATACAATAAATTACCAAAAATTTTCAGTTTGTTAAAATGTTTTTAGTTTTTGTTAATTTTAAAATAAAGTACTCAGTATAAAAGTGAAAAAGGGCTTATGGATTATTTAATTTAAAGTGAATATATATTTAAAAAAATTTAAAGGTTAAATTGCTGAAATATTAAATTCTCATTGCAATATTATTAAATTCTAACCCTAGAAAAAATAGATGTTAAACACATAACATTGTTGATAAATTTATTACAGTACATTTATGACAGTTTTTAATTTAAACAGAAATAAGTTTTTATAAATTAAAACTTTAATTTGCAGTGAAGAATTTGTTAATTAAATAATTAATGTAAAAAAGTGGTTTTTTGAAACTGAATGAATTTTATGAATTTTATTTTATTTTTTTATGTATTTTTTAAGTATTAATTGCACACAATATTTTGTATTTTATTTTTACATTAATTTTTACTAAAAAATAAATTAGTATCTTTTTTCTTTTAAATTTAATTTTAATTGTAAATACTTTTTATAAATAAATAAATACATCAATATATTTTTAAACTTTTATTTTTTTTAAACTCTAAAAATGATAAAAAAATATACAACATGGATTACAAGTTATAAATTTATTTAAATAACCATGTACATAAATTTAAAATTTAAATTTAGGTGTTATCATTTTTGATCCACTTCGGGGCGCTATTATTATCTTATGTGGAAGATAATAAAAAAAATCTTTATATTGACAACACTTCCATTTTTTCGTATCTGTCAATTCGTATGAGTAAAAATGATTATTAAACCCTATTGTTTTGATCAACGACAAAATAAAATAGACAGTATTTTCTTGTAGTACAATAAATCTTACTAAACCAAATTGAGGGAGTTCGTTTTTGAAGCCCAATACAATTGCGACATTTGTTTCGTACTTTGTGCCTTTTATTAAAACCCAGTTTATTACTGTACTTTTTGATTGCGTTAATGTATTCGGCAAGATATTTCTAAACATAGAATATTCCTTAACAGAATGAAGTGTCTCATTATTACGCGAAATGGGTCCACAAACAAGATCAATGTATAAAGGTTCGTTTGCAAGAAATCTACTGCATTGTTTTAATTGAAATCGCGTAGCCAACGACAATGGCAAATTAGTTCTCGAATTAGAAACATGAGCAGCTTGTTTAAAAGGTCTGTGATTCGACTCCCAACGACGAGATTCAATAAAAATCAAAGGTCCAAGTATCGGTTGCAAGTCAGGAATATGCTCCATGTTGTGAAATTTTGGTTTAAGGGTTTGCTCAAATTGCGAGATGTACATTTCATTGTGCTCGGATATTATTACCCTTAAATATTCTGTCATTTCCTTGTTAACATAGGGAGCTGTTATAAAATCAACAATTTCCCTAAGTCTTAAGAAAAAACACCAGACGGGATCATCCTCAGGAATGTAATCTCCGACCATTAGAGCAAAATTTCTAACAAGAGTTAGCATTTCTGATGCAGATAACTTTATATTTTTTGAGCGCAAGTTTTCTTCCGAGATGGTAGGGATAACATTTCCATCATCTGTTAAAGAATAATCAAAACTTCGAATACGTTCGTTTAAAGTGAGAAGATTAAGGAATTTCTTAACCACTACAATGTAATAAATAATTTCACCCATATCATATCTTGCAACGCCTTCAAAAACGTCATGCATAATATCTAAATGAGGATTTTCAGTTGGGTCAACGTAACTAGGAATTCTATTTAACATACACATTTCATGAATTCCAGTTTCTGTTGCATTATTTGTCTCAACGTCATCAATGTAATTTTTAGAATTTCGGAGAAGAGAGTGGTCAACAAATAATTGCGAGTGAAGTTTGTCTTTGTGAATGGTACATATTCTGCAAGGATAATTCGAGTTGAATCCTTTAATAAATCCTAATATTTCGTTAAGTCCTAAATTATCCCCGAGAATTGCGCAAAGACAAAAATAAATTCTCTGTCCATTAATTTCTATTCCATTCACTTCTAAATCAATAAGATCGTCAATTATAGGTTTAAAAACATTAGCATTTCCGAAAACTTTATTTTCTGATAGAAAAAGCAAACCTAGGAAAATATTTTCAATTTTTGATATTAATTCTGGAGGAAGGCAAGCTATAGAATAATATAATGCACCAATCTTATGATCTGTGGCATGTGATCCTAAAGCGTTATCTGGTTCAAAATCATCAAAATAAAGAAGAATTGGAAGTACTATTTTATCACCAAAATTTTTAATCTTTTTTTGCCACATTTCTCCTTGAACAATATTTGTAATTAAATCATCGTTCTTTGATTTATAAAGTTCTTCAAGATTTTTCAAAATACTTTCGAGTGCTCCAGGCAATTGAAGAAAACGAGATAGAACCTCCTTCATTGGGATATGTTGACCATACACATTACAGTGCTGAAGTTGTGTTGTTTGATCATCTTTTTTAGTATCATATTCAGATCCAATGATATATGGTTCTGGTTCAATGTACATGCCCGTTTCCTTGAAAGCCTGAATTCTCAAATAATCAGTTTCTAGACCATCGAAAGGATTTGAAATGGTTTGAAAACCAGTTTGAATATCTAAAATGTCTTTATCAGGCACAGAATTTGATTTTAAAATATTTAAAACTTTTTTTTCAAGAAATGAAATGTAAGGACCACTTAACAATTCTGAAACACCTTCCACTACAGTTTGCACTGTGCTACGAGTCACTATACTAGATGAATATAGTTTTGACGTAAATAAAAGAGCAGCATCTGCTACGTCTTCCTTAAGCTCAATATTGGTAGGATTGTACTCTACATTTTTCGAACTATCCTCAAACTTATCATTGTCATTATCACAAAAAGAAATGGAATCAGTGCTAGTTTTATCATCAAAATTCATTTTAATGAAAACTGAGGAAGAGGAATTACCTTTATCGACTTCTGAGTATTCGGAATGTAATATTTTATCCTTGAAATGTTTTATGAACGATTTTAAACTCTTATAGGATCTTAAACAATTAGAGTTTGTACATCTATATATATCAACTGATTTGTGACAAAGTTTTATATGAAAAATTAAGTTGTCCACATTGAGGCATTGAAAATGTTTACACGCGAAACACGAGTAGACCATTTTGTTAATTTTAATTCGAGTATTGTAAGATTTAATACGATGAAAATAAAAACGATATCACTTCAAATTCCGTTTTAGAGAAATTAAAGTATTAACAAATTCTAATGCAAAAGTTAATGTCGTTCTAATGCTCTTCTAAATTTACAATTTCAGTTGTACGCTGAATATTCACTAAAGTTTTAAAATTGCCCACCATTGTCGAAATATTTGCGCTCTTCTTATCATACTCTGTAAAAATATCGTATAGAGCTTGTTGAACAAAGAGCCAAGGCTGATAAGCTTCTTGTGAATATTCCGTATGAAGAGCAAAGATGGCTTTAAAGCAAACGTCGAAAGCTTTTTTCAAGTTGGGGAATTCGTACTTGATGGTGTCGATAATACAATAACTTCTTGACAATTTTGCACGAGTTGTTCCAACACATAGAATGAAAGGTTGAAGTTTCTCTTTTTTTTTCATTTGATTTAATCGTCTCATTATGGCAGGATCAATGTCATTAGGTGACTACAATGCAAAATGATTTATTATTTGTTTTTTAATTTAATTTTTTATTAATTAAATTTAATTAAATTAAATAATTAAGATAATTAAATTAATTAAGCTGTCGGATCAAAGAAGGGCACATAACCAATGTAATTCAAATGGGTTATGTGCCCTTCTTTGATCCGGCAGCTCAATTGTTTGATTGTTTTTTTATTATGCTTTTTTACAAAAACATAAAAATTTTCCTAACATACTTTCACATGGAGAATAAAAGCTTCTTGAGATTCTATTTGCGTTGGACGGGGTGTAATCGACTGACTTTTTTTACCCCTTGACTTTGGCTGCTTAGGAAATAGGTAAGGCAGCAGTTGAAAAAGTAAATTATCTTTTTCATCTAAAAATATGTGATATTTAATAAAATGTAAAACTAGGAATCAGTATTATTCATACAAAGTGTAAAATATTCTAGTATACCGTTTGTAAATGACTTAAAGTTGTCAATAGTATCTTTTATTTCTGCAGAATGACATTCTAGTCCTATCAATTTTAGTAATGCTGCTTGTTTTAGGTTCCAATCAGAAGATAATGCTTGAACGGAGTTTGGATATCTCAATTCGAAATCTGCTTCAAGCAGAGTGTATCCTAACACTAATCTGAGGACCTTATAGTTTTCATAATATTGACTAATTGGCAGAAATGTGTTTTCAGATGAGGTCAGACTGTTTAAACGAAAATGATGTGTGGATTTCCATTTCTTTTCGACTTCAGACCAGGGTTCTAAATTTTCTTTCAACCATCCATCTGCATTTAACACGTCATTGCTCACTTTCGATTCAACATTCACTTCTGCTTCATCCGAATCTTCAGTATCTACTACGCCTTCTTGGTGTAGTAACTTGGCATTGCGATATTTTACGTTTCTAATATAATTTGGCAACTTTCCTTCGTGATTTTTTTGATTTTTACCATTAACTTTTGCACGTATAAAATAAACGAACTAGAAAAGAAAAGGTTTTATAACTAAAAATCCGAGGTCAGAATTTTTATATTGGTTCTTATTTCTTATTCTACAGATGTGCTCAGAAAACGGTTCAAAAATAAAAAAAATGAATTTTTTTTAATTTTCACTTCAAATCGTATATAATTTAGAAAATTCCATAAAACTTTATCACACTCACTTGAGGTTCCGATGGAAATAGTTGCCTAATTTTTGTGTCAACTTGTTCATAATCGTTTGCACTGGGGCTGTGTGTAAAAAAGAAAATAAATTTTATTTTCATGATTACTATTTTAATAATTAGATATACACAAATTAAAAATAATTTAGTTAATTATTAAACCTACTTCCTGTTCAGCTCTAACAATTTCTCACCAACAATGTGAATCAAAATTGAACGAGATTGTGAATTCAATAATTTATTTTGTTGATAAAATTGCAAGATGGTCCTTCCTTTACTAGAATTTTTTAATAAATCCTCAAGGTTCTAGAAACAAAAATATCTTTATAATATTAAAGTATTAAGTATTAAAGTATTTTTTTAAATGAAAAAAGTCCTTCTAAAAGGTTGTTTGCAGGAAGTTTTACAAAAATTTTTAAAAATCAAATCTTACAATTTGCAAAATTTCTTGACTCACAATCCATTTGCAAACGCGCTTAGATTTACTTTCTCTTGGTGTCTGTTTATCTCTTTTTCTACTGCAGCTGGGTTGTCCAATATTGTCAACAATTTCAGTTTTGTCACTACAGATAGAGTTTACAAGTTTTTCAATATTTTCAGTGTCTTGATTCCAGTTGAGTTCTGATTGTACAGTTTGTTCAATAATTTGAATATCTTTGCTACTATTGGACTGTAGAAGACTTTTAATAATTTGTTGGTTACCGCTGGGTGTTTTATGAAATAGAATATCCTGGCTGCATCCAGGTTGTACAATATAATTTTCATTTATTTCTCGCAATAGATCATCATTTAAAAGTGAAGGATCTGCGAAATCGTTTGGATTCTTGGTATTGGAAAATTCAGAGTGATCATTCTAGGAAAAGCACGCAATATTTATTTTATATATTTATTTTATTTTTCGTTTTTAGTAAACTTATATTTTAATTATTTTTTTTTAATTGATCGATGCTACAT
Organism: Leptopilina boulardi; assembly: GCF_019393585.1. Classification (NCBI taxonomy): domain Eukaryota; kingdom Metazoa; phylum Arthropoda; class Insecta; order Hymenoptera; family Figitidae; genus Leptopilina; species Leptopilina boulardi. Next base: position 736,634 of record NW_026137980.1, read on the forward strand.
GACTTTTTCAAAGTAAATTTACTTACCTTTTAATTTGTTAGTCCAATTTCAGAAATAAAAAGATCAAAATAATCTTAAAACCTTCTTCTTAATAATCCTGAAAAAATCTATTATTAAACAGAAAGTTTTGAAGATTATTTTGACCTTTTTAATTTTATAATTGGATTGACAAATTAAAACATAAGTAAAATTGTTTAAATATTTTTTTATTTAAGAATTCATGGAAAACACCAAATATATTATTTTCGATTTTTCATTATAAATTTTTCAAAACTAAAACGAAGTTTTTTTTTCAAATAGAACGTGAGATATACCGAATTCAAAAAGTTTCCAACATTTTGAGATTTAATATTTTTGAGTTACATGAAAGTTTATTATTTACGCCGTTAACCTTTAAAACTCACATTAAATCGATCATTTATTAATATTATTTATTTATATTTACTTTAAATTTTTCATTTATGTTACCTCGGCTTTTTGAATTTCTTCTAAACGGGATAAAAGAATTGCCAAATCTCCAATAGGTTTAATTAATTCGTGCAGCAGGAAAGGGACTTTTTGAATTTGCTTCAACGTTTGAAGATTTAGAACCTTATTATCTATAAAACGTAATTTAGCAACAAGAAAGTTAATTTAAAGAGTCAACAAAAAGTTATAAAAATTCAATTACTTTCAAAACTGGAAACGTAATCTCCGAGTCCAATTTCAAATAATACGTTTTTCAGCTCGGTGTCCATTTTATTTTGAACTGTCACTTTGTGAATAAGTCTGAAGATGCGCACAACAAAACAAAATAAAACTTTAAAAATCTTTTTTACAGCATAAATTTGTTTAATTTTGAGAGGAATAATCTCAATTATAGAAAAAAAATCTTAAATGCAAATGAATAAATTCAATCAAAGAGAAAAGATTAAAAGTTATCCTTTAATATAAATATTCTCAAATAAAGAATAAAAATCCTCCTTTTTGTAGATGAATATTCGTATATTGAAAATAAAATGTAAAAGTAATTTATGAGAGGAATTTTATTCTCATTTGGAGATTTTATTTTTTTCGGTGCATGTGTGTAAAAATAAAAAAAAAATTTTTTAAATCGGATTTATAAATAAACAAAGTTTAACATGAAAAATCGTAGTTTGTAATTAAATGTAGAATATAAATGGACAATAATAAAAATGTAAAGAAGAAAATTATTCCAAATCCTATATTTCAAAAACATTAAACTTATTTTAAAGCAGGGTAGATAAAGTTTTTTTAAATTTACGTAAAACAATAATATTTATCAACAAACCTGACCTTGTAATAAAATATTTATAATGCTAAAACATGAAATATACCATAGCATATTTTTTTTATTTTCAAACTTTATGTTCGTTGATACTACTCAAAGTTTCACATAATTGTTTTAAAATTTGAGTGAAATAAAAAAAAAATTTTTTTGAAAAAGCAGTTTTATAAAGGAAATATACTTCCTCCTAACTTCAGTCCGTATTAAAGGGTAAGTTTAAATATAATTAGGGTATAAGTACTATTTTACGATTCCAAACTCTGATTTTCAGTAAAAACATCAAATTTCAAACAAAATACTTTTAAAAAAAGCAATTTCTCAATCATTCCATTTTTATGGTTTCAGAATTTCGAAAAAAAAATGAGATACTTCTTATTGAGACTGTATGTTCTTCTTCTGATAGAAAAAAATATTACCTCAAATAAATGTCCCTCTGACATGACTTCAACTCCCTATTGTATTTGTAGAGATATTCGTTCTATTGGCTACGTAGATATTAACTGTACCAGACCACTATTAAATACAAATTCCAATAATATGGGATATTTTAAAGTGAATTTTTTTACAGATAAAGTAGAACTAACATGTTTTCATTCACCAAATTGGTCAAAATTTCATTACAATTTTGGAAACCACATGGTTGAGCAAAGAGTACTTTCTTTAGAGAATTGTACTCTAGAAAAAAATACCAATCTAAGCGAATTCGCTAAACATATTAATGCAATAAATGTTCAAAAACTAGAATTTACAAACACTATTCAGCTGGATACTATTGGCTTTAATAAAGAATTATTTAAAGAATTTCACAAAGTAGAAACTCTCTTTATTATGAATGATAATTTAAAAATAATAATTAACAATGATTTACTTGATTTTTTTTCAAATATTTCTACTTTTTTCTTAATTAACTGTAAATTAATTAGCAATCGAGATAATTTTTTTAAACTTCCTTCAACTCTTCGTTATTTAAGATTGAACTACAATGATATACATTATTTGGAACCAAGAATTTTTAAAAATCTAAATATCTTAAAATATTTAGATTTATCCTATAACAAAATAAATGATTTTGAACACGATATTTTTGATGCAATGATTAATTTGGAAACTCTATCGCTCAATAACAATAATTTTACATGGCTGCCAGAATACGCTTTCAAGAAATTAACGAATTTGAAATATCTTGATTTAACGTCAACTGGTTTAATATCATTATTAGAAACTATATTTCGAAACAATAAGAAACTCACGTCACTTAATTTGCAAAATAATCAATTAAAAACATTACCAAGCGAAATATTCCATGAATTAATTAATCTAGAAACATTAAATATTGGCAATAATCAAATGGAACAGATACCACAGGATATATTTTCCAAGCTTGTAAATCTTACTTCTCTCAATCTTAGTGGGAATAAATTTAAATCTTTTAGCGATCGGACATTTCAAAATTTAATTAAACTTCAGAATTTGAATCTTCGTCAAAATCAACTCGATAATCTTGCTGAGTATGAAATTATGTTAATTTAATTATATTATAAATAAACATTAAATATTAAAATAAAAAAATGTTATTAATATCAGTTTCGAAACCAGTTTTGATGCTCTTTCAATTGGTAATATGTATTTTTGAAAAAAAAATTTTTTGTCCAAAAAAATGAAACTCAAAAATAAATTTGATTTTTTCGGGGTGAAATGTACGATTTTTTTTAATCAAATGCTGAGCTTCTTTCCTATAAAAATATACAGTTGAAAAAATGGGACAAGAATGTTTAAATATTGATAATTAACATTTTTTGCTTTCTTTGACCATTTTTGGTTATTTTTGATCATTTTTTATTATTTTTCAATATTTAAACATTCTTGTTCCATTTTTTCAACTATAAATTTTTATATGAAAAAACCTTAACCTTCGATTAAAAGAAAAATCGTACCTTTCACCTTGAAAAAGTAAAATTTATTTTTCAAAAATGCATATATTACCAATCAAAAAAAAGTTCTGAAATTGGCTTGTTACTTTGGAAAATTGGTGTTTTATATGAAAGTAACAAAATCTTAAAATATAATCTCATTTTTAAAAAAGTTATAAAAAGTAGAGGGCGTTAAATTTTTGAGTTTTCAGTTAACACTGTCATTTTCAAATCCGTATAACTTCTAAAAATCTTTTTATGGATTTAAATTTGTCAATGGGGTTTTTTTAAAAAAAATTTTTCATCTAGTAATCAATGCCAAAAAAATTGTTTTCAAAAAAAAAATTCCTCACATAAAATACCTCATATTATATATTTTTTGAAAAATATTTTTCTTTTTTATTTAGTTCTAGATTCGAAAGCAGAGTAATGGGATATTTTATAAATACTTTAAAAATATTTGACACACTTTGGACAAAAGATTATCCTTTTGTTTCAATATTTTTCAATTGTTTAAATTTAATGCATCTAGATCTTTCATATAATAACATAAAAAAAATATATGACGATTGGTTTCTATTGTCTAAACTAAAATTACAAAGTTTAAATCTTGATCATAATAAAATATCTGAATTAGATGTGAGTCACTTTATTTATTTGCCATTTATGAGATTTCTAATTAATAGATAATTTATAATTTTATAAAAATGCAAATTAATAAGAATGAATAAAAAAAATTTTTTTTCAGTTTAACCAAGGTTTGGTACAGATAAACAATTTTTCCATTGATTTGTCTCACAATCAACTAGCAGCTATTGTTCCCTTCAATTTATCAAATATAAAAATTACAACTCCAGTACCAATAACTGTCATTATAAATGACAATCCCATTAATTGTGAATGTCAAATTTCCGGCTTATTGGAGTATCAAAATTCTAAAAGAATGAAATTTTTGAACATAATAATGGATAATTTAAAATGTCAACGTCCGAAAAATCTCGAGGGACATTTACTTTCATTTTTGAAAGTTGATCATTTATTCTGTGAACCATCACTTCTTCTTCATAACAATGACAATAGTTTATGTAATAAAAAATGTGATGTTAAAATTGACATTGAAAAGCAGCAACCAATGGAAATTAATGGTACTAATGAAAATGAAATTTATAAATTCAATTGCACTAATAAATATCTTCGGATGCTTCCAAAAGATATATGCATCGTACCAGGAACCAGTGTAGAACTAGATTTGACAAACAATGAATTCGATAAAATTCCAATTTTTGACAATAAATACTATTGTGATGCAGTGAGAAAATTAATTTTGTCCAACAATTCCATTTACAACCTTCAAGATATTTCATCATATAAAAATCTCGAGGTAATAAATTACACAGGTCAACATTGATTTTGATGCATTAAATGTCAAAGCTCTTTCTGATAGGATTTTTCATGCTGCACTCTAAATTTGAATCAGTGAAAATTTCACTGAATTCAAATCAATGGCTCAGTTTTCTTTAATTCACCAGTGAAATTTCACTGGGAATCAGTAAAAACCACTGATTCTCAGTGAAATTCCACTGGTGAATTAAAGAAAACTGAGCCACTGATTTGAATTCAGTGAAATTTCCACTGATTCAGATTTAGAGTGTGAATGCGAATCCGTAAACGACAAGTTTCTATCAGCTGTAGTTTTTGAGAAAAACGAGTTTAAAGTGTCAAAAAAATCGCGTTTTTGACAAACTTTGAGTACTTCTAGCACTGAAACAAAAGGTCGTAGAACCTTCCACTTGGGCTTAAATTGAAGCTTAATGTTTTTACAACAATCCACAAAAAGCACCTTTCTGGTACCATGACCTCAAAGTTATTTGTATTACATTTTTAAGTCGCAAAAATTAATTTTGGAAAAGTTTGAGCGCGTACCTCTAGCAATGAAACAAAAGGCCATAGAACCTTTTATTTAGGCTTAAACTAAAGTTTAAACTTTAGACTACAATCCATAAAAATTATATTGATGCAACAATAACTTCAAAATTGTCCCGTTATGTTCCAAATACAGTGGAAACTCTCTATAACGAAACTCTTTATAAGATAAAACTCTCCATAACGTAAATATCTGTTCAATTTGGTTGGTTTGTATTAAAATCTGTATATAGATAAACTCTCTTTAACGAAGCAGTCACTCACTATAACGAAAGTACAATGTCTCAAAATAAAAATATTTTTTCCCAATTTTGCTTCATTTGTTTACTTCTGTGTGCTGTTATTGCTGCCAGACAATTTCTGATGGTATAGGTAGATAGATAAGAATGTATTCGTTATTGTGAAAAATTAATTTAGTCTCTGTTTGAGTTTACTAGAAGTCGAATGTGACTAATTGTACATGGCTTGTAAAAGAAAAAGTTTTTCTATAGACGAAAAGGTTTCGTTAATTCATGCAATTGAAAAAGGCGAAAAGAAAAGTGATGTCGGGAAATGTTTTGATCTTAGTGCATCTACTGTGGCGACTATTTGGAAGAATAAAGATAAGATAAGACTATTATAAATAATTTGTTTTCATGATCACAAAGGATTAGCTTCTTTTTCTTTAATTCTGTCTATTTTTTTAAAATTAAAATTTAATGTGAAATACTGTTTTTTTTGCTCACTCGATATAACGAAAACTCCCTATAACGAAACAAAATGCCCGGTCCCTTGAAATTCGTAATAGAGAGTTCACACTGTAAATAAATAAATTTCATCGCTGGAGGTACGTACCCAAATTATTCCAAAATTAATTTTTACAACTCAAAAATGGATTACAAATGACCTTGAGTTCATGGTACCAGAAAGGTGCTTTTTGGGGATTGTAGTAATAACATTAAGCTTCAATTTAAATCCAAGTGGAAGCTTCTACGATCTTTTGTTTCAGTGATAGAGGTACTTAAAGTTTGCAAAAAATACGATTTCTTGACATTTTAAACCCGTTTTTCTTAAAAACTAGAGCTGATAGAAACTTTTCGTTTACGGATTCGTGTTCAACATAAAAAAACCTATCAGACATTTGCCGTAGGGGAGAGTGGTCCTATGTCGGCCCTGTGGGTAAAGTTGGCCCCCCCGGGTTTCTCAGAGCTGGCGTTCGCGTCAAATTAATAATTTTGTAGTGTGACATATTAACAAACACTAAAATAATTATTTTAGTGTATGTAAAAAAAGAGTTTGTTTAAAATTATTAATTCGCCGCGAACGCCAGCTCTGAGAAACCCGGGGGGGCCGACTTTACCCACAGGGCCGACATAGGACCACTCTCCCCTACCAAAAAAAAATGTTCTAATTTTGTTAGCCTGTGTTATCCACTACATATATTTAAAGAAATGATTTTTTTCTTAAATTGACAAAAATTATTTATATTGTCAATACAAAAGTTTTGAGTTGAATTTTTAGTTTTGATGGTATAATTTTTTTCAGATTTTAGAAATTAATTATAATCAAAAAACTGCATGGGAAATAACTGAGAATGAAATTAATGAAATAAGTAATATGAAGCATTTGCAGCAAATTTCCTTACACAGGAGTCTATTTGTGTGCAATAATAATATAAATAATCTAAAAAATTATAGAATGTTTAAATTAATTTCGAATGTTCGACAATTATCTTGTGTGCAGCCTGATACAAACGAATTAATTTATCCCTTTGAAAAATTAACATTGTCACAATAAAAATTCATTATAATTTTTTTCTCTTGTTCCTGAACAGGATTTAATAATATAACTAAAAATTAAATTAACTTCCCAAATAGCATGGAAACTTGCAGCAACTTTGCAGTGCAAGGTTTGAAAGTTTGTAAGGTAAGTTTGCAGAAAACTTGTGGCAAATATTGAAATGTCCTCCCTTTGCAATTTAGCAACAAAAACTTTCTGCAAACATGCTAAGCAAAATTGTCGAAAAGTTTCAAGAACAATTTGTAGTAAAATTGCGCGGAAAATTTTTTAGAAATTTTAAAATGCAATTTTTAGTAAAATAAATATTTAATAGTTTTATGGAAAATAATTTTGTCAATTTCTTTTGAATTTAAATAATTAAATCACAGAATAGAAAAGGAGAAATAGCGAAACAATTTTTTTAATTTATTCTTTGGAAACATATGGAAACATTTGTTATGAAACATTTTTAAAATGGAGTACAATTTATTAGCCACGATGTTAGTAACTTGTTTCACTATTTCTCCTTTTCTATTCTGTGATTTAATTATTTAAATTAAAAAAAAATTGACAAAATAATGGTGCTATTTGGGTTTCGACTATAATAAATTTTTCTGTAAAAAAAATGAGTATAGATTTTTTTTTTCATTTATACCTTTTTAATTTTAAATTAATAATGAAAAATTAGTGTAAGTTTCACACCTTATTGGCTGCCCTGTCTGCCTGCAGGTTACCATGGCAACGCACGAGTGTGAGTGAGACAGAAAATTTGAATATTCAAGTTTTTAAATTTTCTGTCGCACTCACTCTCATGCGTTGCCATGGTAACCTGCAGGCAGCCAAAAAGGTGTGAAAGCGCCTTAAAGGATTTTTTATGTAGTTTTCAATGCCAATAAAAAAAATTTAACCCTATTATTTTTAAATTAACATTTATTTTCGATTTTTAACCACTTATGCCCCCTTAAAAATTGTTTTTTTTTTTTTGTATTTATTTAAAGTGTATTAGATTTTTCCAACATAATTGTATAAATTTAAAAATGGGACAACATTGGGTTTAAGAGGAAATCTAAAAAAAACCATATTTTCTGCCTAGTTTTTCATATTTTCTCACAAATCCAATGTCAACCCTATTGACAAATTAAAATTCATAGATTCCTTATAGATATATACCCAGTAAAAAATAAAAGATACAAGAACGGCGGATTGCGGTTACAAGCTTAATAGCTGGTAAACGAATCCATGAAAATCTCGGATACAAGCACTTTTCGGTATCCGAAATGATCATAAGCTTGTAAACGCACTGAAACGGAGGATTTTTGTAGGTCTTTTAATCTATAAAAGCAATTAAATGGATGCAGAAACGATGGGAAATTAAATTAGAAGCAAAAATAAATAATTATTTATTAAAAAAACGTACATTTAAATAAAAAACAATTAATCTTACTAATTCTAACCTCTGCATTAAAAACATTGTAAAAACAGTGTTTTGTTGGTAATTTTACCTTGCTATTCGGAAAATATGGTTTCCTACCTTACCAACATTAGATTTTAATTTAACGTAGATTTTTCGATTTTCCAATTTCAGAAACAATTCAAAATAATCAAAATATTATTAAACAGAATACGGTGGTCATTTTTAATTACCTCTTCCCCTTTTAATTAAATAATTTTAGATTGCTTTTAAAATAGAAAATTCGAAAAAAACCCTCGTTAAATTAATATTCAACGTCGGTAAGGTAGAAAACCATATTTTCCGAATAGCAAGATAAAATTACCAACAAAACACTGATTTTACAATGTTTTTAATGGAGAGGTTAGAATTAGTCAAAATAATTGTTTTTTGTTTAAATGTACGTTTCTTTAATAAATATAATTATTTATTTTTGCTTGTAATTTAATTTTCTATCGTTTCTACATCCATTTAATTGCTTTTATTTGATTAAAAGACCTACAAAAGTCGTCAGTTTCAGTGCGTTTACAAGCTTATGATCATTTAGGATACCGAAAAGTGCTTGTATCCGAGATTATCATGGATTCGTTTACCAGCTATTGAGCTTGTAACCGCAATCCGCCGTTCTTGTATCTTTTATTTTTTACTGGGTAGGTATATTAAAAAAAAGAATAATAATGAAATTTCTATCTTACCTGTATTTAATCAGCGTCATAATTGATGATGATGATGATGGAGAATTCTTGAATTGAAGACATCTAAAAAATTGCAATTCAAAAAAATAAGCAAAAATGATAAAAATAAAGCAGTAAATTGTAACCTAATCTGCGGTTTTTCCTAGTTCATTCAGCAGACACAAGCGCGCATTGACGTTGTTTTCTAGACCACTGACACACTCACGTGACGTCTCTGAATATTTACCGCCATGTTGTCATTTCCGATTCTAATTTTTATTATTGAGTTGTATTTTTAAATATAAACAAATAAATATATATATACACATGATAAATAATAAAAAAAAAAATTATTTATCAAGCCAATTTAAAACAATTTATATATAATAATAATGAAATTAAGAGAAAAAAGATGTGAGAAAGTGCTGGTCATTTTTCATGTAATGAACTGCTCAGCGATTGCTACAAGTGTAGGTGCTGTGTTGTCACGTGTTAATTTCTTACAAGGCTTTAATTAATAATAAATGTATTAAATTACTGTTATATATAAAATTAATATGGATCCAAAAAATGAGTAAAATACTGCCGTGTTTTCTAAAAACTTAGGTAACTGCAGAATGAAAGATTTCGAGAAAAACGCGAAAAACTGTTTAAACTTCATTGATATGTACCGCAAAGCGTAATTAAAATTTTTAAATGCCGTTTTGTTCCTTCGATTCGTCTAAATTTATTCTTTTTAATTATGTAAAAATAAATGTTGTATTTGTTTAAACATTCAATAAATTATTAAAAATGTAGTTACCGGTATGCTGATTCGAGGGTCGTCGCACGAGAAACTTAGGTAAAGCAGCGTCTACAATAAGCGCGTCCACGTTCGACGCGCTTATTGTAGACGCTGCTTAACTGGTAGTTACTTGGTCCCTCGTGCTACGAGCGCCCGTATTAGGCCTCTCGTCGCACAGAAAACTTAGGTAACTGCAGGGAATATATAAGAATTTTCATCTTTCTGGGCAAAAAATAGTAAAAATATATTAAATAATAAACTATAATTATTTAATAAGCTGCGAAAGTTGTCACTATAATTATTGTTTTTTACAAATATTTAATTTTATGGTTAAATTTATTTTAATTATACAATATTAGAGTCAAATATTGTATTAACTCAGAATATATTAAATAATAATATAAAATAAAATACATAAATAAAATTAAAAAAATAAATTAAATTAAATTAAAAAATAGTAAAAATATATTAAATAATTATATGAAATAAAATAAAAATAAATAAAAAAAAATAATAAATAATAAAGTGTAATTATTTAATAAGATGCGAAAGTTATCATTATAATTATTGTTTTTTACAAATATTAAACTATATGATTGAATTCATTTTAATTATACAATATTAAAGTCAAATTATTGTAGGTAATGTAGTTCGCTGCTTTATTAACGTTTATTTAAATAATTAAAAACGATTTTAATTTTTTAAATAATTGAACTAAATTAATTATATATTAATCATGAAATAAACATATTGCTGAACTTCATTTTCTTAATTTATTAATGCTTTTATGTTATTTATTAAAATTAATACTTAATTTTTCAATATAATTGATAAATTATTATTTAGGTATAATTATATATATATATATATACCCTGGCGGATTCGATTTGCGTAATGTCTACTTAACTAAGCGGACTTTAGGTAGACATTAGGTAGACATGTAAAAAAACGTATAAAAAAGCTATTAATCGACTTATTATGATAAAAAAAGTTGATAAAAGGGTAAATGAATGTTTATAGAGTAAATTCGTACAAAATTTGTAATTAATAAAGCAATAAATAATTAATAATGAATGGAAATGTGCGCGAGGTACCTGATCAGTTCAGCTGTACAATTATTTTCGTGCTATTTTCATGAAAAGAATATAAATTAACTGCAAAAACAATTGATATTTATAAAAAAGTGTAAAATTGATTTAATTTTATTGTTTGCAATACGAATTATTAAATAATAATTAAGTTTTTATCAAATGTGAATAGTGTTGTGAAAACCTGTGAAAACTAATGAGTTACTACATTACCGATCGCATATGAGAGATGGCGCCACCAGTCTTTACAATACAGTGCGAGCATGTTTTCTTCCAAGCTTTTGCTTTGAAAGAAAATAAAAAGTGAATTTTAAAATGCAGAATAAAGTTATACAAATAATTATTGATTTCATAATTGTTTCTCGTCCAAAATTACGGACATGATTGCAGCTTTTTTGTTACACTCATAGAGAACTTTTTATTATCATATGCGATCGGTAATGTAGTAACTCATTAGTTTTCACAGGTTTTCACAACACTATTCACATTTGATAAAAACTTAATTATTATTTAATAATTCGTATTGCAAACAATAAAATTAAATCAATTTTACACTTTTTTATAAATATCAATTGTTTTTGCAGTTAATTTATATTCTTTCCATGAAAATAGCACGAAAATAATTGTACAGCTGAACTGATCAGGTACCTCGCGCACATTTCCATTCATTATTAATTATTTATTGCTTTATTAATTACAAATTTTGTACGAATTTACTCTATAAACATTCATTTACCCTTTTATCAACTTTTTTTTATCATAATAAGTCGATTAATAGCTTTTTTATACGTTTTTTTACATGTCTACCTAATGTCTACCTAAAGTCCGCTTAGTTAAGTAGACATTACGCAAATCGAATCCGCCAGGGTATAGTATTGGAGTTTTTTATTTCATTATTTATTGTCATTATAAATTATTAATTGCACAAAAAACATTGTAATTTTAAAGAAATGTATAAGATTTTGCAGTTACTTGGTCCTTCAAAACACGGACCTCCTTTTTCGAGGCCTCGTCGCATAGAAAACTTAGGTAACTACAGTGCTCTGATAGCACTCTGTAGTTACCTAAGTTTTCCATGCGACGAGGGCTCGAAAAAGGAGGTACCGGTATTTTCAATTATTTATGCAAAAATTATTATTAATAATATTAACAATTTTTAAAAATAATTTGCATTAACAGGTGTATCTTTTTTCCACGATTCCAACGATATAAAAAACTCATTTTTCGATTTTTTTGTAGTTACCTAAGTTTTTAGAAAACACGGCAGTAAAAATAAAGATTATAAATCTGAAAAATTATCTCTCCTTAAATAATATTATGTAACCACATGAAGAAAGGGACGTAAAAATTATAGGTTGTGTTTCAAGTTTAAAAAAAAATACATAGAGGATCAACTGATCAATATACAAACAATTGATGTACTTCATTACATCCAAAATATTCAATAAAAACTAATTTAATTTTACATATAATTATTAAGGAATTTTTAATTAAAATAAAACTATTGTAAACATAACATATAATTCGTCATTGCTTCTTAAGTCACTTTCTTCAGAGCGTGTCACATATTTATTATAATTATTATTATACGAATATGAATTTAAATTAATTAATGATTATTATACTATTCATTTTTATCTATGTGAATGTGAAAATTATATCTCTAAGAACGTGTGACATGATGTGACGTTACATAAAAATATTTGGAAAAGAAAAAATTTATCCTAATTTTAATACTATATACTTTTTGTAACATTAAAATTAATTTTTTTATGTTAAGGGTAAACATTCAAGTTGCGAAATTATAAAAAAAGAAAATGTAAACAATATGCATGCAAATGTTTTGATGCATCTCATTTGAATACAAAAATTTCTCATTTACTTTGTAAATGTAGTAAATTGAAATATAAAACAAAGTAACTGTACCTTTTTTGAATAATAATACGAAATTTTCACAAATCACGAAGAATTTAATTGTTCGACTTAATCAGACGACCTAACCGAAGATATAAAATATAAAATATAACTGTAGGCGGTAGAATGAGTCGAGCTAATGGACAGTCACAACTAAGAAGGAGAACTCGATCTCGGGTAGAGCTCGACTCACTTTGATAGTGGGGGTATTCTGTTTTCCCATTATCCCTTCCCAATTGTGACCGTCAAATCACTCGACTCTTTCTCCCACCCAGGTCTTTCAGGTCCGTGCATCGGCAAAACGGCAATACGTTTTTAGTCATTTTTTTCAACTACCTATGCAATTTTTAAAAAATAAATTTTTTGACTATTTGTGATTGTGATTTCACGTGTAAATATTTTTCGTATGTTTTCTCAAAAATTATTACTGATTGAGGTAAAATTTTGACCTCCATGAAGTTGGTGTCGACGCTTAGCGTCGAAATTTATTTTTCACGGAACCAAAAATATTAAATCTTTTTTTAAAAAAGTTTTGGGTCCACATAATACATTAAAAAGTATTTCTCAAGGCATTATTTGGACCGAAAATCATAAGAAAAAATAATTTGACATTTTTGGTCCTGTGAAAAATAATTTTCAGCGCTGAGCGTCAACGCTAACTTTATAGAAATAAATTTTGTAGAGTACTTAAAAATAGTACAAGGAGTTGCTTTATTTATATACCAAAGTATTAATATTTTGTCAAAAAGTTTATATTTTTATACATATTATTATTCCATATTTGAGGAAAATTCAATATGGCGGCAATAAGATTTTAGTCGCACTTCTCCTAATATTCATTGTTTTAAGAATAAACTTTTTCATAAAATATTAATATATACTCTGGCACATAACAATCAAATCATTATATTTTTTAGGGTTCCATTCACGCAGTGAACCGACACGGAACCCTTATGGTTTCACTCGTGTCGGTCCACAAAATCCTGTCCCCCCCCCTCTAAAATCTAGCCATCTTAACCCATTGGGCTCAAACTTAGTATACATACGTATTTTTAAGAGTAGATTAAAGAAAAATTATAGCGAACCCAATTGGAATTTAATTTAATATAGTTATAGTACAAAAACTCGAAATTTCGGAAAAGAGCGTGTCTCCCCTTAACTTTTACAGTTTTAGAGTTAGGATATTCAAATTTAATATACGTACATAATTTTACAAGTAGATTCAAGGAAAATTATAGAAAACCCAATTGGAATTGAATTAAATATTGTTATATTCCAAAAACTCGAAATTTCGGAAAAAACGTATCCTTCCCCGCTTTAACTTTTACAGTTTCAGAGCTAAGAAGCTAAAACTTGATACACATATTTAATTTTATGTGTAGATTTCACGAAAAATATATCTAACCCTTTTGAAATATTATATTTAAATATTTTTCAAATAATCGTGAACGGAACCCTAGGTAAGCGAGTGTAACTTGTACTTGACCAATTTTTTTAAGTTCTCCACAAAATTTTAGTTCAATCAATCGAGTATTTTGAGAGAAAATTAGCGGAGAATATTTACATGTGAAATCACAACAATTATATAACCTTAAAATTTTCTATAAAATATAGAATTTTTTACTCACTAGTCATGTTTGTTGTACTATTAAGAAATAAGTTTTTTCCATTTAAAGACAAACATCTTAAACCCAGGATGTCGAAACTACTGCCAAAAATTATTATAAAATTTTTTTTTTAATAAAATTTTTCATAAAAGTGGAAATAAAGCCGCTGATTTAACATATTAAAGACCTTTTCTAATCGCTCTCTCACTGTCGAATTACAAAAAAATTTTATTAACAAAGAAATTTCAATTTAAAAATCATGATATTTATAGTTTTAATTCTTTTTATTAGAAAAAATCACTAAAACCATAATAATCTCCAATTATGATAGACTTTAATTATCGCTTTTTTTATTTTTATATTATTTTTTTTTAATAATTATTTTATTATTATTATATATAATATAATAATTAATAATAATAATAATAAATAATTAAATAATAATTCATACAAAAACGCAATTGCAAAACAAAAAGTAAGAAAGTAATATAATGACAGGATCATTACGTCCTCCCGCCCTCAGATGGCAGAAGCATGCAGGGAGTACAATCTCGCAGCTGTTATTATATAACTTTCCTACTTTTTCGTTTTTCAATCGCGTTTTTGTATGGATTCGCAAAATCTTTCGGATTTAGAAAATTTATAAGCTAAGAATCCTTGGTATTTTGACCGATTTTGTAAAAAGTTTCCGTGTTTCGAGAAAAAAAGTATTTCAAAATCAATGTTTATCATTTTCACGTTCAGTGCCGTTTATTATAGGGCGATAATTAAAAGTCTCTCTTAACCAAAGAATTTCAGAGACCGTTCAACACTCTGAAGTGGATATGTGAGAAATGTCATTTGTTTAAATTTAAATTTCTCAAAATAAGAAAACATGGATTTATCAATTTTTGAAAACTTACTCCTCAATTCTAAAAACTAGCGATATATTCCTCACTCGCTGACGCTCGCTCGGTTGATGTTAAATATTAAATATAAGTTTTACAGTAGAAAATTTTTTTTGGCAAAATTCATGTAAATAACTTTTAAAAAAAATTTCCAATACATATATGTACGTTAGGCATGTGAATTATAAATTGGAATGAAAAATGTAAATAAATTATTAAAGAGAACAAAAAAAAATTTGTTTTGGTGTCGGTCGTTCTTGAACTTAATATAATAAGGAGGATTATTTTTGATAGGATATGGTTTCAAACTATTTTAAAACTAACGAATGTCATAGCCATCTCAATTTCTATAATCTCCTTGACAAAAAATTTTTTTCCCTGACTTTACTGACATGTGGCCATCCTGTATATATATTGCTATATTCTAATTGACAAAAATTTTTTTTTAAGATTGTCGAACGGTCTCTGAAATTCTTTGGGATTTAATTATCGCCATATAAAAACGGCACTGAATGTGAAAATGATAAATATTGATTTTAAAATACTTTTTTCTCGAAACGCGGACACTTTTTTCAAAATCGGCAAAAATACTAAGGATCATTATCTCATAAATTTCTTAAATCCAAAAAATTGTGCGAATTCATACAAAAACGCGATTGCAAAACGAAAAGTAGAAAAGTAATATAATGACAGATTCATTACGTCCTGCCGCCGTCAGATGGCAGTAGCATGCAGGGAGTACAAAGTCGCAACTGTTATTATATTACTTTCCTTCTTTTCGTTTTGCAATCTCGTTTTTGTATAAATTCACACAATCTTTTGGATTTAGGAAATTTATAAGCTAAGAATCCTTGATATTTTAGCCGATTTTAAATAAAAGTGTCCGCGTTTCAAGAAAAAAGTATTTTAAAATCAATGTTTATCATTTTCACGTTAAATGCCGTTTTTATAGGGCAATAATTAAATGCCAAAGAATTTCAGAGATCGTTCGACACTCCTAACTCACAAAATTGTAAAAACATTCAATTCGTTATTACCCCAATAATGTTTAATTTAATTTGAAGAATTTTTTTATGTAAAGAAAAAAAAATTTGTATGATAAAATTTTTTAACCAAAAAAAGTGTAAAGAAAAAAAATTTTTAACACAAAAAAAAAGAGAATTCTCTTTCAAGCTGACTCTTTAATAGTTACAATTTACATACAATTATTACGTATAGTCAAACACGATGTGAGTTTGATGTTTTTTATATATATATATATATAAGTCATCACTCTGGTGTATTGATAAGCAATCCAAAGCAACTTTTACATCTTTTATAATAGTTATTAGTGTGAATTTTATTTTTATTCTCACAGTGTATACAATACTGGTTCTGGAATTTTTTTAGTGTTTATAAACACTATGAATATTCCAGGAAAATTAATTTAACTTATAATCAAATTGTATATTTAATAACATTATAATATATAATATATTTATATATATTACTATCTGGTACTATTTCTACAGAATATTTATATATATACATGCACAAATATAATTGCTATATATTATTCAATAATTACTACATTATTGACATATACATATATTATAATAATTATATACGATTAACACTAACAAATTGCGCAATGATAGACTATTCTCATCAGCCATTGATCAAAAGCAGTGATGCACGTATTTTTATATTTCTTTATAAGAGTTTAAGTCTTGCAAGTCTCAATTACTTTTTTTTTGTTTTTATTCTTCTACATTTTTTTCATCAAGAAACTTTCTTTACAATTACTAAAATTGTCTCAATTTCTTACTGAAAAAAAATCTCATTTTCTATATTATATGGAAATTCTTTCTTTTTCTTTTTAAATATATAAAATATTATGCGTTTAACAAGAATTAAAAACATTTTGAACTCTCAAAAATATTTTCTTCCTAATAATCATAGGAATTTAAATCATCATTAGTGTATAACGAATATAAATTCGTTTTAAAAATGGAAAAATTGTCATTTATCGAAATCAAAAATCCAATAAATCGTTTCAAAAGGAACAATTTGATGATTAATTTCTAAACTTGTAATTTTAGTTCTTTTTTATATCAATCTAGTAAAATTGGTTGATTAGAATTTTTTTTTTGTAAATCAAAATGTTCTTTTTTTCATCGATTAATTTTAGATTTGTGATTAATGATCAAGTGCAATTTTATTTATTTTTTGTTTTAAAAAATATCTATCGTGGTTTACGGCCTGGTAACAATAAATTGCACACATGGTGAGACAAGAGGCACACGTATCGAAGAATATGAGAAAAGGACAATAAATCATTCCAATTCTCTATTATTATTATTATTATTATTATTTTTAATGTACATTGAAATATATTTTATAATTTATATCAAATTTTTAATAATTAATATTATAATAATGGAATTAAATTTTTTTGATTAATTTTAATCAATTTTTTTTCGTTTCGTCAATTTGTTTTTATGAGTCAATTAATTTTTCTAGTTTCAATTTTTAAATGTCTTTTTTTTAATAATGGTTGCATTAATTAACATTTATCTAATTAATTTACAATCAATATTTTTAAATAATAGATAATTTTGATTAATTAACTAATTTCCTGTAAAATGATTTTATTAATTAATGCTGTATTAATTTTGTCATTAATTAGTTAATTATTTAAGTAACTAATTAATTAATTACAAATTCGTTATTTTAAATTCGATGTTAGACAATTGTTTTTTTTTTATTTGTCTGTTTAATTTGCAACTATCTTCATGTTTTATAATAATAATAATTTTATATTGTCTAAATATTAAAGCAGTGAATCACGATCAAGTACTGATGAGACTGTGGTTTTATTATTTCGTTTCGACTTTTTTTTTGTTTTTCGTTCAACAAATTTCAAGTGATTCATGAAAAAATTTTTGACAATTTTTTTTTTTTTTGTCAACTAATTTCGAATATATCTTGAATTTTTTTTGACAAAGTTATGGCTGTAAAAGTTTCATCGAAATAATTTGGTTTTTTTTTTTCTTTATCAACTCGGCATCACATGTATACATTTTAGTAGCATTTTGTAATAATTTTTTTTGTATATATATATATATATTTTTTTTTTAACAATAGAGTGATAACAATTTTTTATATTAATTTAATATTTATTTCGAATTTTCGAAATTAATTGTTTTTCCAGATATTCGTGCAATAAAAACAATAACAATATATTATTCAATTAAATTGATAAGTTAAAAATTATAATTTTTGAATTGAAATTTTCCTTCTTTTCGTACTTGAAATTTTGATTAGAAATTGAGATTTTTTGGAAATTATTTCAATTTTTTTTTTGCTTTGAATTTTACATTCTTATTGGAAAATATTTACCGTCCGGTTTGTAATTTCATTTTTTTTTTTTTTTTAAATCGAAAAACTATTATTGCAAGTACAAAATCGGGAAAATAGTTGTATTTAAATTTAAAAATTTTAAAAGCTACTGAAAAAAATTAATTTATGGGATTTGCATGAATATTTTCAAATAATTATTTCAAATTTCCAGTGGATTAAATTTTATAAAACTAAAATTAAATTTATATTTATTCCCTTTTTATAATAAATTCTCAAACCTTAAAAATTGTTACGTAATTTTTTCATTTAAGAAAATTTCAATTTAGGCCGAAGTTGAATTTAATTTAAAATGTTTAAATGAAAGAATTTCTATTTTATTTGCTACATTATAGAAAATAAAAAAATTTAATAAAAATGTAAATAAAAATTCTGTTAAATGAAAATTTTACATCTTTTTGAAAAATGTAAGAAAATAAATTTTCGACCTTATTAAAATTTGATCTAATAAAAATCGAGAGTAAAATATTTTTATAAATATTCATGCGTCTATAATTTAGAGATCAAAAGATCCATTTTTTTAAAATTATCTTCATTCAATAATGATTAAAAAAAAAAAAATTTCACAAGGACAACATTAAAAAATTCTTATCCATATCAGATTAATAAGAAAATAAATTTGACAATAAATATATGTGTATATATATATAAAATCAGAAAATGTCAACCAGGTTATAATTAATAACAATTAATTCGCTTCGACTTAAAAACAACGAGAGGTATCTCAGTTGATATAATTTGCTATTTCGGTTCGGTCTTTTTCTTTTTCTTTTTATAATTAAGTATTTACAAAACACAAATAGACTACGTGACAATAATTTTTTTTTATATTTATATATATATATAACAAACATTATATGAATGACGATTCTTGAAAATGGAATAAATTTAATAAATTCGTAATAAGACGTATAAAGATATCTCCAAAGATGTTTGAGAGAAATTGATATTATAATAAACGAGTAGCATCGTTAGAGATTCGACGTCAATTTTTTTTCCCTTTATTTTTTTTTCTTCTTTTTCTTCAAGATTAGACTATTATTAGGACATAATTAAACTGACGTTTAAGATTATTATTATAATTTTTTTTTCTTGATATAATACAATTATGAAATAGGCTTCAGAGGAGATATTATTTAGTAGATACGATAGCGATTAAAGATATTGTCAGTTAAGAAAGCTACTTTTCGAAAAAGCTTCGGTAACACGGATTAAGTTAAAAAAAAAGAAGTAAATTTTTACAAGAAAAAAGCAATTTTTTTTTCTCATTAAAATATTCACACAAAAATTTCACTTTTAGAGGAAAAAGTTTATTTTAATTTTCTTTTAAATTACGTATTTTTTTTTTCTAAAAATTTTTACACGACAGTTTTTTATTTGAAGATAAATTTTGAAGAAGACAATTTTTTACGTCTAAGAATAAAGAATTTGTTTTTTTTATATAAAAGATTTTTATGAAAATTGTCACTGTTTTTGAAAATTGCGAATACTGTCGCAAATTTATTAATATCGATTTTTTTTTTTTTGAAAAAGAGATTTTTCGATTTGAAATTAAATTGTTTTTGAAAAATCAACGTCTATTTAATAAGTGTCATAATTAATTACTTAGTGATTACTTAAATATAGGATCAGTAATTAATTATTCAATGTGTACGTAGAGATTTTTTTTGCAAAAAGAAAGCAAATTAGCCAATTGAGTTTTTTTTTTTTGTTCTTCCGTATTACACGATAGTTTTTAAAGACGTTGGCAGTGCTTTTTATCTTTTTTTTTTTTTTTTTGAAAAATAGATGAATAATTCTCGGTTTTTTTTTTTTTCATTGTCATCGTCAAAGGCGTAATTTTTTTTTCGTGGGAACTAGTTAATCGTGTTTTGCCCTAACGAGTCATATTTTTTTTTTGTAAATATTTTTTTTCTAATTTTCAAGTATACTTTCAAGATTGTGTCGACTTTTTTTTGGTTTTGTTCCTTCGTTCCCTTTTACGATTATAACCTCACGTATCAAAGGCCATTTTGCGTTTTTTTTTTTTAGTTTTTTTTTTAAGATATCGTAGCAGTTGCTCTGGCTTACTTACATTATTTCCGTGTCTCATTATTAAATATCCTTTAATTTCTAATAATAGTTCTGAATTATACAGTCCCGTTCTGGTAATTGGCGTACTTTCATTGAACCGTCCGCCCCACAGGAAAATAGACGACCTGCTGAATCCACGTGTAATTGAGTAACGCCCTGAAAGAAAAGTTTTTGTTTTTTTCAAAATGAAATAATTTAATCCGATTTTTTCGTATTTTTTTTAAGTAATTTAAAAATTAACTTTATAAAGGTGCTTAAAAATTTTTCTGTAATTTAATAGAAAAGTTTTAGTTTAAAATATAATTCCAATTTAATTAATATATATATATATATATATATCTATATTAATAAAATCAGACTTTTGTCTGTACATTGCTCCAAATTAATTTTTTCTTGCATAGTTTATCATTTTAAGTAGTAAAGATAACAAATATGCCATAAATAAAAATTCTGTCTGTCTGTCTATCTGTCTGTCTGTCGTCAATATTTTGTACCGGCAAAACTTTAAAACGGCTCAACCGATTGAGGTGAAACTTGGCAGTGTATTCAGTCTTAACGTAACTTAAAATCTTAGCCATATTTGATTAAAAAATATTAACATGAACGAAAGTTATGACATTTTTTCAAAAAATTTTAAAAAATCAAAAAAATGCAAATTTTTTATTTTTTGTAAGATTGATTTGAAACTATTTGTACCTAATTTTTTCACATAAATACAATCAATTTTTTTATTAAATTAATAAATAGTCTGAATTTAAAAGTCTAAATCAAATTTTTGAATTTCCAATTTTTTTAATAACATTGTAATATAAGAATTCGTTATGTTCAACTTTTTATAAGTAAAACAATAATGTTTTTAGTCTGTTGGGTATTAAACGCAATCTTAGCTGCACACCAATGAAAAATATTAATTTAAACAAAAATATGACACTTTCAAAAAATTTTTAAAATTTAACATTTTTTATTTTTTGATAATTCTTTACTAAACGTTCTTTTTTTTAAATTTTGTGACCAATTAAGTATGCTTTTAACAAGAAATTTTAAGAATTTTAATTTAAGAATTTTATCAGAATTTTAAAATTAATAATTGCAAATCTGAATATGAAATCAGATATTGTAAAAATAAAAAATCGAAAATTACTTTTTTACTCTTTGAAGTTAACAATTATTATATTTAAATTATTATTATTATTATTGAATATTATTATTATTATTATTATTATAGATACAAATTATTTTTAAATATAATAAAACTAAATAAACTAAATAAACTTAAATATAATATAATAGATATAATAAAATTAAATTATTTTCATAATTACATCCAACTATACGTGTTCTCCTGTATTAAAATATCTTTTTATAAATTTTTAATTATTATTTATTCAATTCAATTTAATTTTTTCACTGCTTTTAATAAAATTAAAATAATTTAAAATTGTATTTAATTTTATAGTATTGAAAATAAAAATTATTTTAATCAATACAATTTAAATTAAAATTTTTAAAAACTTTAAAAATTATTTGAAGAATAAATTTTTAAAAGAAATTTTTCTATTAAAAATTTATTCTTCAAATAATTTTTAAAGTTTTTTAAAATTTTAATTTAAATTGTATTGATTAAAATAATTTTTATTTTCAATACTATAAAATTAAATACAATTTTAAATTATTTTAATTTTATTAAAAGCAGTGAAAAAATTAAATTGAATTGAATAAATAATAATTAAAAATTTATAAAAAGATATTTTAATACAGGAGAACACGTATAGTTGGATGTAATTATAAATTTCAAAATTTATTAAATCTAAATATTATAACCGTCGAAGACGGGTGCGACAGCTAGTATATATATATAATTTAAATTTTGTCACAAAAATTTTTATTTATATTAAAAAAAATTTTATTCACTCACTTGGCCTATATTCTTGAAAAAGCTAGATCTAGGATGTTCTCCAGGAAATGAGTAAAGAAGAGAATGGACGGTTAGACCCCACACCTGAAATTAAAATAAAAAAAAATATTAATAAAGATTCGAAAATTAATTTGAAATTTTTGATTAGAAAAAAAAAGATGTTACTTTTATATCACCATCTCCGGCACCGCTAACAAAAAACTCTTCGTGTGGATCAAGTGCCAAGCACTTAATCGCAGACTCATGAGCTTGAAATCTGTGACGTTGTTGCCTTTGTCTAACGTCAAAAATATTGATATCGCCCTTTTTCCCACCGCTGATCAACAGCTGATGCTGTGGGGCTAATATCACTGAACTCGCTCCCTGATCGTGACACACAAATCCTGGCAAAATGAAAAAAAATAAACATAAATTACAAACAGAAAAGAAATATTCATATTTTCATTTTCTAAATACTTAATTACATATTTCTGTTATTTTTCTATTTCTATTATAAATATTTAAATTATTTAAATTAATAAATAAATGCTAATTATAAATAATAATAAATAAATAACCTTTCTCTATTTTTATTTTGATATATGGAACACTACCATAATTATTTGTAACTCAATTATGGTCCAATAATGTGACCGCGGGGAAATATGTATAAATAAATAAATAAATAAACGTACCTTGTACTTGGGATTTATTTTGTGGAAGTAGAGTATCCCAGAGAGCAACGTTTCGTCCTTCAGAGCCATGACCAGCAGTGGCAACAAGACTACACGCTCCAAGGAAGACAAAATCGGCTGTGACTTTACTATGACACTGATAATTCTAAAAATAGACAAAAAATTTTCATTAACAAAAAATAATAGATTTTCATTAAAATTTTTTTTTCAAATTTATTTTCATTTCACTTTTATAGGGCATATTTCGGCGCATTTTTTAAAATTGACCAATTAGAAATTATCAAGAAAATTTTGTGATTGGTTAATTTTAAAAATTGCGCCAAAATCTTTCTATCGATTGTTTGTTCGGACAAATGAAAATTCGGTGTCTTAAAAATTCTATCAATTAAAAATTAGTACGTAAATAAAAATTTGAGCATATTAATATTCGGTGAGTTGGAATTTCTGTCATTTAAAAATTCAAAACACATAAAATTAAATTGAATGAAAATTATGGTAGATTAAAAATCGATTAAATTGAAATTCTCTTAAATAAAAAGTCATGTAAATTAAATGACTATAAAATACCAAAATTCTGACAAATAAAAATTGCTAGCTAAAAATTTTGTTAAGTAAAAATTCGTATAAAAAGAAATTCTGCCTGTAAAATGAAAATGGTAATTAATGATTTTTATGGAATAATCATGCGCAGCAATTTTATTAAATTCTTTTTTTTTAAAAACAAAAATAGAAACTCACGAAGAAAGGTCTTGCCGTTCCGTCTCTACAAGCCACTTGGAACAAACTGAGATGTCCGTCTGAATCGGCGACTCCAAATTTGTTTCCATGTTGAGAGAAACGCACTCGAGTGACTTTTGCAAAAGTGCCCGATGGTCTTGGGGTTGCGACTGCAGTTTGATGACCCCATTCCCACAATGACACTGATCCATCTTGAGATCCTGTTAAGTCTACAGGCAAAAGAAAAATAATAAGAAACAAATAATTTTTATAATTAATAATAAATAACGTAAGTTATCCTTTTTCTCAAAAGAAAAATAATAATTATTACATATTATTATAATTAAATATTTGAAATATTAAATTAAAATTAAAATTTTGAAAAATTTGTTTAAATATAATCCTATTTGTCCAAATAAATTTTTTTTTATTTATTCAAAATAAAATTGAACGAAAATCCTGTGACGAATAATAATAATAATTATTATTATTATTTATTTTTTGTCAATTATAATGGTGTTCAAAATAATAAAATAATAATTTGCTTCTCTTTATAAAAAAACAATTAAATTAAGAATGAATTTTTTAGAACAAAATAATATACTTACACAGCGGTAACAGCGGATGTGAAGAGACTCTTCTAATACCATCAATTTTATGTTTCAAGATCTGTACCGGCAGAAATAAAGAAAATGCGTGAATAATAGTAAATTGGTAAAAAAAAAAAAAAATAATGTCAAACTAACACTTAAATTTTAAATTAAAAAAAAAGGGAGGGAGGGGAAGAACGAACACTGCAAACGCCAACTAAATTCTGCAAAACTGCTGTCAATAAAATTAATAATAATTAATTAATTTTTATTGCAATTAATAATTAATAAAATTATATATCGGCATTCTGTAAATCGCTGATGTGCTTTAATTTCATATAATACCATAAACGTTTCAGAATAATAATAATTATCAAGCGGATATAATATTTTATAAACCATTAAATTTCAGAATCACTTTAATTATAATTACTATATAACTTTTAATGTAATGTAAATAATTTATAAATAGTTCTTTGTTAATAATTCCTGAGTTTTTGTAATAATTAAAAAAATTATCACAATATTATTTTCAATTAAATGAGAAAGAAGAATTATATAGAAATTTAATGGTTAAATCTACTTCTAATTTTCTACAAAACTATAAATAGTATAAAACGTGCGCAGAATATATTCCTAAATAAAGAAAATTAAATATATATCTACCATGCAGAATAAGAAAAAATTTTTGCAATAATTTGAAGATTAATTAAAATGTACAATACTATAGGATCGAGTGGAGAAAAAAAATGTGGAATTATAAAAGAAACGACTGTTATATTTAAAAGAGAAAAATGCAGACTAAATTCGCATTTGAATGTCGATCAATCGAATATCCAAAGTCACTTTTATATAAATATTTATGTTAATTACTGCTAAAATAACAAGCGAAAGGGAATTTATTGTTAATGAGCGAGAAAAAAAAGAAGGGTGTTTATTTTGTCCATATTTTCTTTTTATTCACTATCATGCCTAAATGTGGGACTAATTTTGAAAGACTTCCAATATCCTTATTACACATTTTCCATAGATATATATATATGTATAATCTCAAATTGTCTATTTTTCGTTTCAGTACTGGAAAAAAGAAAAAATCACGAAATTACAAATATATTCATTATGTTTTAATTTAAAAAAAAAATTCGTATCAATTTTTCATCAAAATCATTTTAAAGATTTTTATTATACATATAATTTTTTTTTTGAATTCTCATTTTTCGAATTGCATTTAACAAAATTTCTTCCGAACAAAAATTTTAGGTTTTCTATTTGAACGAATTTTTATTTTACCGATTTTTTCTGTCCAAACTTTTTTTTTTTAATTCTAATTTCGAATTAATTAATTTAGCAGAATTACCATCTGTCAAAATTCGAAAAATGAATATTCGTCTAAAAAAATAATTATATCTAATAAAATTCTTTAAAATGAAAATTTAAACGTAATGATTTTTATGAGAAATTCATCTCTCATTTTTTGTTTCAATAAAAAAAAAAATTGTTCGAATTCAGGGTGTCTAACAAATGCTAGAAAAAAATTCCCTGACTTTTCACTGAGTTTTCCCTGACCTAAATTACACTAAAAAATTTTTATTTTGGTCAAATAAAATTTATTTTGATACAATTAAATCATTTACCTGTTTATTATCCACTAATTTCATATGTATTTGAACCAAATAAATAATGTTTTGTAAAAAATAAAATATTTAAATGAAATAAATAAACTAATTGAGGATGTATAAATATTCTCAACATTTAATTTAAAAGAATTTTTACGGCCTTAAATCTTAAATTATCAATTTTTTATTTAGTTAAATTATATAAAGCAGATTTTCTAATGCATGGAATTTCAAATTAATACAATTTCAATTTAACGGAATTTTTGTCAAGAAAAATTGCATAAAGAAAAATTTTTTTTAACAAAAAATTGTTATTTTAGTAAATTTCGATTTATCAAAATATTTACTTAACAGAATTGTCATTGAATAAATCCACAATTAACAGAATTTCTATTTTAAAAAATTCTTAATTAGAAAAGTTTTTATTAAAGAAAATTTTAATTCCAACTAATTTTTATATTTAACAGAATTCTCATTTGAGAAAAATTCTACTTGGTTCTTTTTTTTGTCAATTTTTATAGACATTGGTAAATTGAAATTATATTAATTTAAAATTTTTAAAAAGTATTAGAAAAAATTCTTTATAAGAGTTCTGCTAAATAGAAATTCTTTTAAATCGAATTTTAGTTAAATGTAAATTGAAAATTTTGCATAATATAAAAATTCACTTTATACAATTTTGCTAAATAGAAATTCGATAATTTAATATTCGACGCCGTAAAAATTTTTATAAGTTAAATGTGGTTTTTTTGGCATTAAATAATATTCGTATTAATGAATAATTTACTTTATTTGAAGTTGAACCGATAAAATAAAATTGTATCATATAATTTTTATTTTTATTAAAAAACCAAATATTTCACTGAAAGAAATTAATTAATTTTTAACCAAGTTTAAAAAATCATTTATTAGATTCAATAAATAGTATTAAATAATTATTTACTTAATAAATATAAGATATATCACATGCTTAATAATTGAGTGTGAAAGCCAAAATTTTTAATTTACATTTGCTTTGGGAAAAAAGTAAAAAAAAAAAAAAAATTTGAAACTAATAGTTACTTTAATTTATTTATAAAAAATTCCCTGACTTTTCCCTGACCGCTAGGCACCCTGGAATTTAGAAAAATATTTCTAGAAAAAAATTTTGTTCGAAACAATTTGATTGGGAAAATAATGAAGGATATTGTAAGTCATTGAAAGTGTAATATATATATAAATATTATAGTATAAATAAATAATTGAGAGAAATAATGAAAATTGCACTAGGAATGGCATAGGGTCTTGTTAGATGTTAGTCTCACCGGCTTCAATAAGTGTTTACTCCTATCAGCGACAAACTGACAGAAACGAAGATCGTGGGAGCCAGGAAAAGCGGGCATCCCCTTCATCTGAGCGAGCGAGTGAGCCACCAGATCAGTGACGCAGACCAAATTAGATGTTAGGAAAGCATTGAACAAGCAACATTGTCTCCGTCACCACTTGTGCTACTCTCTAATCCTCCCACCCACCCAAAATTCATTTTTTTCCCCTGTGATTTTCAAATTTTGATTTGCTATCAATTAAAATTTTTCTTTTCTTTTTACTCTAATAAAAAAAAAAAAAAAGAACATAAAACTATAATTTTCAATAATAAATAATGAATCAATTTTGAGAATCACATCATTCAGGAATTTGAAGTGCAATGCACACTGTTTGGCTCTCATTCTCATGCAAACATGATCAACAGAGTTTTATAGAGTAACATTTTACCCCTTTGCGCACTATTTCAAATTTATTAAAATTAACTTGAGGATTTGAAATTAATTAATTTAAATTCAAAACCACAATATATTAATTTCTTAATGCATCGTTTAGATTCCAAATGTTTTAATTAACTAATATTATTTTTCATATTTAAATCAAGTTTCAAGATGAAATCGGACAAACAATCGAAACAAAAGTTAGTCTAACTCATTTGTATTTTCGAATTTTTAAATAAAAAAAATATATAAATTTGTTTACTAAGAGTAAATAATTTACATCGATGAAGTTGACAAAATTTATCACCAACGATTAAAAGAAATATATTTTATTCGGAAAATAATAAAATATTTCTTTTAAAAATTGTTGATATGTTACAAAATATTTTTTATGACTTCATCGATGTAATTATTTAATATTTTCAACTAATAAAATTTATATTTTTCAAAAAATTGCAATTTCTTGCCAATAAAATACGTAAAATAACCTACAATTTAATAATAGTAAGAAATAATAATAATAGTAAGAAATAGTACTTATTATTTTTATACTATTATTTATATAGAGAATTTAGAATATTTCAGAATTGAACTAATTTTTAGATTTAATAACTTTTTTCTTTAAAATTTTTTCGAATCTGATTTATGGAAATATTATTGTATGTTATCAAGAATCTCAAAAACATTTTTTAAGAAAAAGTTTTAAAAATTTGAATTTATACAAATTTTTTAAATAAATTTAACTCAAAAATTATTTTAAACTACGTCTTTTCTTTTACATATCTCATTGATTTATAATTAAAATTTTTTTTTAAAGTGCTAAGTTAGCCGCACATTATTATATAAATATCTAATAAATAAAAAATTAATCACATTCGACACTATAAAAGCCAAAATAAGCCTCATTATAAACATACAAAAGTCGTATTTATATTGATAAAAATCGAAAAAGGCTTCTTTACATTTCACAGAGGTACAAAATAAAAAAAATTTGGTTCAAATTAACTTTTAACCAACAATTATGAACCAAATTCAAAAATTTTTGTTTCCTCTAACTAAGAACCAAATTTTGAATAGATCTGTCGAGATCTGTAAGAGACGATTTTTTAATTTTTATTTTATAAATTTTTAATGTAATGCAAATTGTAAAAAAAAATTTATAAAAACTTTTTTGCCCATAAATAGCAGTAAAATAATTGTTTATAAAATTTATTTATAAAAATGATAAAGTTAATTGTAAAAAAATTTTATTTATAAGAATAATAATTTAGTGGCTTGGATTTAAGATAAATTGTAAAAAATTCGATTAATTTCTTATCAAAAATGACCGTATAGTGTATTTGTTTATAAAAATTGTTTGAAAAAAATAAGAAAATTTATCGAGAAACAACATTATAATTAAAAAAAAGTTTAACCGCAATAATCGAAAGCAAATTTACTAAACAAAAATTTTTCTTCTTGCCCACAAACAGCCTTAAATTGCAATATTATTATATAATTTGTTTACAACAATTTTAAAGTGTAAAATCTTTTTTTTGTGGTCTAAATTTGTGTTAAAATATTAAATTAAAATATTAAATATTCCAATAGAAAAATAAGAAGAGAAGGAGAGATAATAACAATAGTGTCGACTAGAAGTCTAGTCATAATAAACCATTTATGACACCCTATTGTATTAATTGTCCTTCTATACCTGAATATTGAAATTATAATAGTAATATTACCTGAATCCATACAAAAACGCAATTCCAAAACGAAATGTAGAAAAGTAATATAATGAAAGGTTCATTACGTTTTGTCGCCGTCAGATGGCAGAAGCATGCAATGAGCATAAATTTCTTATTTTATTACAAAATATTGTTTTAAATATCTAAAAAGAAGTTATTAATTTAATTATTGTTTAATTTACTGTTTTACTTTACATTGACATCATAATTTTTAATAATTTATAGAGTGAAAAAAATATTTCATTCATTTGAACGTTCACAACTTTTGGCTCATAAATTAAAAACATAATATTTTTAATAATAATAATAATTATGTTAATAATAATAATTTAATAATAATAATTTTTAATGATAATTAATGATCAATTAATTAATTTAATAATAATTTTTTTATTTTAATATGCAAAAATAATTTTACAAAATTGTTCACATTCTTCCAATTTTAATTTAAACAAATAATATAAAAAAAAACTTTATTTCAAAAATAAACTAAAGAATTATCAATTTGAATAAAAGATTTCAAATAAAATATCTATTATTCTTGTTACAAATTAAAAACAAAATATTCTTAAAAAATATTTCAAGACCACTTTTAAATCAATTTATATTTATTTTGATATTTTATATTTTTTTGAAACAATTTTTATAAACAAATATTTACACTGTACCGCAATTTTTTTTAGAAATTAATTGAATTTTTAATCAGTTCAGAATTTATTTCTGAGTTAGAGGGAACAAGAATTTTTACATTTGGTAAAATATTAAATTATAATATATTAAATATTCTAAAAGAAAAATAAGGAGAGATAACAACAATCGAGTCGACTGAAAGTCTGGTTATAATAAACCGTTTATGACCCCCTATTTTATTAGTTGTCCTTCTATACCTGAATATTGAAATTAAATAAAAATATTACTTGAAGTATTTGTTTATGTTTCGTTACTTCCTGCCGCCGTCAGATGGCAGAACCATGCAGGGAGCACAAAGTTGCAGTTAAACAAATAATATAAAAAAACTATTTTTCTGAAATAAACTAAAGAATTATCAATTGAATAAAAGATTTTTAAATAAAATATCTATTATTTTTTTCAAATTAAAAATATAATATTAAAAAAAAAATTTTTATTTTTTTACATTTTTAAAAAATATTTAAAGAAAATTTTTAAATCAATTTGTACTATTAATTTATTCACAATACAAATCAATGGTCTAAAAAAGTAAACTAATTAGATGTTCAATTATTTAGGTATTTTAATTTTTTTTAATTCAATTATTTTTGTGAATAAATTTGGTTTAGATTTTTGTGCGTAAATTTCAATTATTTTAAAATATAATTTTTCATATTTTGCAAACAATTTATATAGACAATAATACACTGTACCTCAATTTTTGGTCATAAATTAATCGAATTTTTAACCTGTTCAGAATTTAGTTCTGAGTTAGGAGAAAAACAAGAATTTTCAAATTTGGTTCATTATTATGGTCAAAAAATTAATTTGTATTAAAATATTTAAATTAAAATATTAAATATTCTAAAATAAAAATAAGGAGAGATAACAACAATAAAGTCGACTGGAAGTCTGGTCATAATAAACCATTTATGACACCCTATTGTATTAATTGTCCTTCTATACCTGAATATTGAAATTAAATATTAATATTACTTGAAATATTTGTTTATGTTTCGTTACGTTCTGCCCCCGTCAGATGGCAGAAGCATGCAGGGAGCACAAAGTCGTAGCTATTTATTATATTACTTTCCTAATTTTTATTTTTCAATCACGTTTTTGTATGGATTTTTGAATTTAGTTCATAATTGTGGTCTAAAAGTTAATTTGAACCAAATTCTGTTTTTTTTTTTAAGTTTTATTTTAAAATAAGAAAATATGAAGTTGAACTAACTTTTGTTTTGAAAGTCCGACCAATTAATTGTTACTTAACTTTTATTTTTTTTATTAATTAATATAAAACAGACATTTAAAAATTAGTTAATCAATTTTCGAAGTTAAAGAGTTCAGGTGCGTTAATCACATACTAAATTGACAATTTAATTAAATAAACAATTTTAAAAACTTAATTTAAAAAAATATATATTTGTCTACGTTATATATTTATCCCACAAATTATATTGTGTAAAAATTGTAGAAATGATAAATTAAATTGAAAAAAATCTAATTTTCGAATAACAGAAGTGATGACTGACAATTTTTTACCATAATAATAAAAAAAAATTATCGTTTTTATAATTTATATCTGATTGTATTCACTGTATATAATTCAACAAAAGCAAAGAATAAATAGACTTTCATTTTAAATATTCAAAAAAGTTGAGAAATGATACTTTTTAGAAAGAGAAAAAAAAATTCACATGAAAATAGTCAAAGTCAATATAAGCGGAAGCTATAATATAGAAAGATATGTGCGAATAGGTGTGTTAATACTTTACATGTGTTTCAAATTGGTTCATACTCAATATTCCTCACGAGTTTTTTTTTTTGTGAAAGATCAGGGCAAAAAGTATAAATTATATTTCTTTTTTAGATATTTAGCTGTACATTAATAACCAAAAACTTTAATTCTTAATTTCGCTGTAATTCACTTTAATTATATGTCAATAATATTCGTAAATACTAAACATTTGAGATTTTTTTTACAATATAAGAAAAGATTATTGTATTAAATGTCAATAATTAATAAAGAAAATTAAATAAATTATATTTTATATTTAAAAAAAATAAATCATCAATTTGTTTATAATGTAGCCTTTGTAAAAATGTTACTTTTGTGTGAATAAAAAGCCACGGTTACGATTATAATGAAAGTAAGTTTTGTATATAAGTAATCTATTACAAGTGAAGGGCTTTAAATACACAATAAAAGTGATATTATTTACGATATTTCTACAAAAGAGTGAATTAAAATAAAATTAATGAAATTTCTTACCACACTTGCGCCTCGTCCGCTTTGACTAGCTATGCCTGACTGTGGTTGTGGACTATTTTGCTGCGGACTTTGTGCAAGTAGAGGTCTATCGGCTGCCGTCTACAAAAAAAATATATATTGAAAAATTGTAATGAAAAATACAAAAATAATTCCTTTAAATTTGAAAAAAAATACAGTGGAAATATAACAAACAATTCACTAGAAATTAAAAAAAAAATTGTTAAATTAAATTTTAAATAAAGAATTCAGGAACATTTTCTATAAAAATGCAAATATTGATAATAGTACCTACTTGGTACTATGTACTTATTAAAAAAAAAAGATAAACAGATGCAATTTTTTCTTTAAAAACAGAGAAAAAAAATTAAAATTATTTTAAATTATTATTAAAAAATAAATCAATTAACAAATTTAATAATATTATTAAAAAAAAAGAACATGAAATTTAAAATTTATTATTATAACAGATTTGTGCATATTTGTACTGCAAAAAATTTGGTTTAAAAAATAAAAATTTGAATAAAAATTAACAAAAATAAAAATTCTTTTTCAAAATCAAAAACTTAATTTATAAATATGAGACGTATAAAATAATCCTATAATTAAATTTTATTTGATAATAATGTTTCAAGGTAACTTTTACTACTTTAAAAGTAAAACGGGTCAATTTTTACTCCAGAAATAGTAAAATTTACTCTGAAAATAGTAAAAATGATTTCGGGAATAGTAAATTTTACTATTTCTAGAGTAAAAATTGATAGAAATGCGCAGAAACTTCGGACAGTTCCGGTTTTACTTTTAAAGTAGTAAAAATTACTTTAATCGTTTTTCCATTTTTCTCCTTGTGTAAAACAATTCTATTACCTAAAAAAAAAAAAATGTAAGTAATTTTAAAAAACTATGGTCCTCCTTTTGATGATAAATAGAATAGGTAAAAATAACATCTAGATAAATAATAAATAAAACATGACATTTTAAAAAAGAATATTAATAAACAAAAAATGTAAAATTTTTTCTCTAAAAAAGTTGTTTTTTAAAATTTGTTGATCGATAAATATTTGTCACAAAAAAATTAAAGTTTATTTTAAAAAATTCAATTGTTTTTGAAAAAAGTTGAATATTTCTAATGGAAAAAGTAATTTCAATTTTTAAACTTCAATAATAAAGTTCTCAAAAATTGAAATTTCTCCCCCAAAAAAATTTAAAAAATTAAGTATTAAGTCCTAAAAAGTCAACATTTTGTGTATTAATTTTGCAACATTTTTAAAGAGAGATAATTTTGATTCTGTTTGTTCAATTTTTTCTGAAATATATATATATAGAAAAAAATATTTTTCACCTGTATGACTAGAAAACTAGTGGGCTGAAGAGGTTCTGGATCAGGTTGCTTATTAAGATTAATTAAATCAAATTCGCATTCATCTTCCAACCACGAAGGTAGTTCAAGAAGTAGCGATATGTCCATTTCTTGCACCTCTCGTGGAGTTGCCAAGGCCATCAGTCCTGCGTTTACCTATTTCAATAATATTTAATTACATAATGTAAATAAAATTTGAAATTTTTTCACTCTAATATTATTTATTCTCGTATTTTTCCTGAATTTTCAGTTTTCCAAGTGACATTGCAACCCTGAATTATTTTTGTAGACTCATAATATTTTCTTTTAATTATAAATATATATATATATATATATTTCATACCTGATTTAAACAAAAGGCACTAATGCTGTCTTGTTCCTTGTGAATAATTCTAACAGGCTCTGGCAAACTGGTCGTACCACTGTCGCTTCCTTTGTCTTCTCCAGTTCCTGATCCTCGATTAAGATTATCTACTCCACTTTGATTAGAATCTAATAACGCTGATAGTGATCTTCTTTTACCAAATACTGATCTAATAAATATATCCTGCACAGCCTCTTGTCTCACCAAATAACACCATAAACGATTCACTGAAGCTGCAGCTGATAATCGAGTACTAGAAAAGAAAGAAATTTTCCAAATATAAACAAATTACCAAATATAATATACCAAATATAATAATAATTCAAAAATTTTGTTATTTTCTATTAATTAATTACTTTTAGTAAAAATAAATTATAGAATATTAAATTTTATAAATTATCTCAATTTACGTAGTTCAGCAAGAAACATCTTTTTTTTAATTTTTTTAATGTAAAACTTTTTAATTACTTGAATGGTGTATTTCCTTTTTCTAAAAGTGATCGATATTTATGAATTGCAGGTTTTCCAGGCGTAGGCGCAGGATCGGGAGCGCAACCAGGAATAAAATTCGCTGATGGCGGTCCTTTAGAATCGAGTTCCTCACGTAATGACTCTTGCCATTGAGCTACGATCCCTAATGTTCCATGAATCAATGGACTACACACTGGCAATTCTAAAAATGCAAAATTCATAGGCTTCGAATTAATTTGAAAGCGCAAAAAAAAGTTTGCTTTAGTTTCATTATTTTATATAAACAAATGTCACAAAAAATCGATATTTTTAATTCTTATTAAACTACAACTATAATAAATAAATTAATTAATTTAATTAATTCTTTAATAATAATGTAAACAAAGAAAAAAAAATTAAATAAATAAAAATAATTCTTAGACAAAATTTCCAGATAGAATTTAATAAATTATATTTTTAAAAAATTTTGCATATCCTTTTTAAATAAAACAGTTTTTCAAAAATCTCATTTATGGTTAAATTGTATCTTCAAGATTTAAACTAATGAGATTTTTTTAAAAAAGTTTAATTCAAAATTTACAAAAATTCTTCAAAACTATATTTTTAATTCTTTATATTAATAATTTGAGATTTTCACTTTTTGAGCAAAAAAATCTGCTTTGTTATATTAAAAAAATTAATTATAATTGTTCTGTGTTATTCAATAATATAAGATATTTTAGGGTCAATCCATTATATTTCGAATGAAGTCGTCGCTGACTAATTTTTAAAAATTATAATACTTTGCAGGAATGATTTTGAAGTTATCAAGATCACGAAATGAAAAGAATTTTATTAAAATTTTAATTATTTATTGCAAAATATGAATTTAAAGTATATGAGGTGCTGAAAACTGTCAATTTTTTAGCCATTAGAAAATATGCAAAAATACGTATAATTTACCATAAAAATAAATTTTTTTTTTTGTAATTTACTAAGAATGAATAAATTTCTCATTATCAATTGATATAATTATTTAAATATGTGAAATAATATATAAAATATGATTTTCAAGTTCGCCTATCAAATAACCTAAATTTGCAAATTTCATCTATTAAATGTGAGAAAGAGAAGTCATTAAATTGAAAAAAACCTTACCAAATATAAAGTACCTGTGACTAACTTTCAGTTTTTCTTAGCACTTTTTTCCTTTTTTCTTCATGAATGTGAAATAAAAAGCAATAAAAAATTGGCACTTTGCTTATTTTCACTATTTTCAAATGTAAATAACTTTCTTGGAGAAAACTGAAAAATTACAAAACTTGGGCAATATCTAATTGATCACTAACTACACACACTGGAAAAAAATTCGCTCTGGTCCCGAAGATACTTTTTGAGATAATTGTGTTTAAATTTTTCACAATTTTTATCAGGTTAATACATGTAGTTTTTTAAGGACGAAGTTAGGTTTTATTGGTTAAACATTTTGAACTAACTTCAATTTTATAAAAATCACATGCATTAACCTGATAAAAATTGTGAAAAATTTAAACATAATTATCTCAAAAAGTATCTTCGGGACCAAAGCGAATTTTTTTCCAGTGTGTGTAGTTAGTGA
The DNA here is from genome assembly GCF_019393585.1 of Leptopilina boulardi. Lineage (NCBI taxonomy): Eukaryota > Metazoa > Arthropoda > Insecta > Hymenoptera > Figitidae > Leptopilina > Leptopilina boulardi. Next base: position 773,103 of record NW_026137980.1, read on the forward strand.
TCAATTAGATATTGCCCAAGTTTTGTAATTTTTCAGTTTTCTCCAAGAAAGTTATTTACATTTGAAAATAGTGAAAATAAGCAAAGTGCCAATTTTTATTGCTTTTTATTTCACATTTATGAAGAAAAAAGGAAAAAAGTGCTAAGAAAAACTAAAAGTTAGTCACAGGTACTTTATATTTGGTAAGGTTTTTTTCAATTTAATGACTTCTCTTTCTCACATTTAATAGATGAAATTTGCAAATTTAGGTTATTTGACAGGCGAACTTGAAAAATCATATTTTATATATTATTTCACATATTTAAATAATTATATCAATTGATAATGAGAAATTTATTCATTCTTAGTAAATTACAACAAGTTTTTTTTTATTTTTATGGTAAATTCTGTTTTTTTTGCATATTTTCTAATGGCTAAAAAATTGACAGTTTTCAGCACCTCATAAACTTTAAATTCATATTTTGCAATAAATAATTAAAATTTTAATAAAATTCTTTTCATTTCGTGATCTTGATAACTTCAAAATCATTCCTGCAAAGTATTATAATTTTTAAAAATTAGTCAGCGACGACTTCAGTCGAAATATAATGGATTGACCCTTTATGGAAAAAGATTTTTGCTACTTCATTTCAATTTTAAACAAAAAAAAATTCTATTCGAGTTTAAAAAAAGTTGAAAAGTCCCAGTTTACACTAAAGAAAAGTCAAAATAAGTCGCATTTTTGTTTAAATTCGAAAAAATTGAAAACAATGAAAATTTAACAAAATTGTTGAAATGAATTTTCAAAAACATACCTTGCATTTCAATTCCTGCGATATTCAAGAAGTCTTGCATTTGCTGCTGTAGAATTCGAACAATGGCTAATCTTAGAATACTCCAGCTGTACGAATTAGGATTCGAGTGCTCGGTATTATCCTTTGGTTTACTCTTTGGTTTTGCATTCGTATCAAAAACGTCTTCCTCATCCTCCGATGAATCGAGATCCGATACCGCCGAATCCGATGAGTCATAATCAATTTCATCAGCGTACTCGTTCTCGATTCTCGGCTACAAATAATTATTTAATAACAAAATTTCAATCGTTTAGAAAATAATTTCTTCTTTTTTTTAAATTTATTAATTTTCAATGTTCAATTTAAAATTCTCAAGGGTCAAAATAAGTGAAAACAACCACTTGAAAGTGTGAAACACTTTCGTCTTCGATTTGTAAGTTATCTATGTTTTTTTATAGGTATACATTTTTACTCCCTTGAATATTTTTCAAAAATATTTATTTTGGTAGTAATTGGGGATTGAGCTCTTTGACAATGAATTTTTCATTTAACAATTACAATTGAAAATGTTTTCAATGTCATTCAAAAATTAGAATATACTTTGAGCATATTTTTAATTAAAATTAAATTCAAAGAAAAAAATAAATTTTTTTTTTGAATCTTTCAAAAATTAAACAACTATTTTTTAAGAAACGTAATTTGTTTTTTTTTTGTTAATTTTACTAATCGTTTGCATACATATGGAAAATATTATCTACAATGCTCTACTTAGTATCAATTAGGACACTTAATAATTAAACTCTTCATTTATTTATTTTATACTTTTTTTTGTTAAAACTTATAATAATTGTAATAATTACACTTACAGAAAAAATGATGTTGAGTAAATATCTTGCATCAAATAATTTTTTTTTTTATTTTGATTTTTTTCTTTTAGTTTTGACAAAATTTGAAATTTTCATCCAATTTTTATAAACAATAGCTGATTTTACTCATTAAAATTTCATTCTTAACAAATTGTAAATTTTTCAATGTTGTTAAAATTATTTCTTTTTTCAGAAATTATAAATAAATCCAAATTGTTTTTATTAAATAATTTTTTAATAACATTGCAAAAATTACGATTACAGAAGTTGTATCAATGAGTAAAAAAAGCTATTTAATTGTTTATAAAAATTGGATGAAAATTTTGAATTTTGTCTGAACTTAAAGAAACAAAATCAAAATGTAAAAAAAAAAATAATTATTTGAAACAATATTTTTCATTTAATGTAGCAGCAAATTACCATTTTTGAACTCTTGTTTTAAGACAAAAATTTTTTAGATAATTTTAAAAATAATTGAATTTTGAAAGAGTTACATATTTAAGATTTATAGATTATAATTGAATTTTAAGAGATTTTAAATGGAAATTTTTGTAAAATTAAATTGCTAAAGATTTTTTGTTACAAATTACAAATAATGATTGAATATTAAAAAATATTGTAAATAATCGAATTTTAGAAGAACTTGGTTAAAATTATTAAAAATAAATAAATTGGTGAAGAATTTAAAATTTTTAAAATGGAATTGCTGAATATTTTTTACAAATTACAGACAATAATTGAGTATTAAAAAAATATTTAATTAAATAATTAACTTGGCGAAGAATTTTTGAATAGAAAATTTAAAAATAATTGAATTCCAGAAGAGCTACAGTCTAGATTTTTAGAATTAATAAAATTAAAGAAGATTTTGAATTGAAAATTTTTTAATTGCTGAAGACGTTTTAAAAATTTTTAATTTAATTTTGTAAAATAAGTCAAAAAATTGTAGTAAAAAAGTCATAGGTATTTTTTTTTTTGTAATTTAATAAATTAATTAATTTTTAATTTCATTTTGTAAAATAAATCGAAAAATTCATACAATCCGAGGCTTGTAATTTAGTCAAGAAAATAAGTGTAATGAACTGATTTTGGAATCCACAATAAACATCATGACATTCGGAAACAAAAGAATTTCAAGTGGCTGTTTTAAATTATTTTGACATCTAAAATTTTACATTTTAATCAAGTATATTTTTAATTTGAAATACATTTTTGTGAAAATAAAAATAAATAAAAAATAAAATTTAAATTTTTTGAAAAAATAAAAATTACTTAAAACTAATTAAGTTTTGAAAAAATCTTTCTATTTTCTACGCTATTAAAGTTGAATAATTTTAATAACTCACCTTTATAAGAAAATATGATATCATACTCATTAGCGGCGAGACAAATTGTTCACGATATGTTGGCTTATCCTCCTTCATATTTGGCTGTTGTCCCGTGAATTGTCCAAGAAGTTTCATATTTAATTTCATTCGTTGTTTCGTCAATGATGTCATTGTATTCCACATGCCAGTTGCAGTTTGAATTTCACTGATACTCTCAGTTCGTTCGACCACCGGTGTTCCAGATGATTGTGCTCCAGTGCTTGCGACACGTAAAAGTTTCTTAACACCACCACCAAAAAGTGTTGACCACGTGTTATTGTCAAATTTTTGACCCACCAATCGATATAAAATATGACTGTCACAGCTCGACAGAGCATAAACAAAAAGACTCATGTAAGTCGCAACAAATGCCTCGGACAAAAGAATATTTAATTTTGGTGTATCTTCATCTTTTTCACGTGCCAAAAGTGCTCGTAAACTTGTTACACCGGGCCATTTTGTCGGCGATGTTGTTATTACAATTCCATCTTCCGTGGAATAACGACGATGATATTTATTTGACGCCACCAAATGACCACCTGAGAATGGTTCTACTTCCGAGGACGCCGGAAAGCTAATTTTTTAATTATAAAATCAGTGATTAACAAAATTTTTAAATTAAAGGAAAAGAATTTTTTTTTTCAAATTAAAATTATACCTGTTATCGAACTGATGATGTTTCATGACAAATGTATCGGAATCACAGAGAGATTGATAGATGCAGGCACTGAGAGCTACGGCAAGATCTCTCATGATAAAAACTTCACAGTAATGAGTGTTTTTATGAGGCATTGGAGTATTTCTCAATTCCACCAATGTTTGCAGCATATCATGAGTCAAAGACTGAAAAAAATATATTCACAATTTAATACACAAAAATACATTAACAAATCAATTATTCAAAATTTCGGAGTAAGAGAATTTTTCACCACTTTTTTCAATATTTCAAGATTGAGATGAATTTAATTTACCATGCATCAAAAATAATAATTTACCTGTAAATGACGAACTGGATCAGCAATGACAGTCTTATTGCAAGCTACACTTGCACTGAGTAATGGCAGTGTTGTTGGAAAGGGAAGAGGACTCAACAATTGTTGTTGCGTTTTTTCCTGTTGAAGTTCCTGAAGCAACAAAAGTAATTCCATTCTCACTGACGCTAATCCACCACCCGATGCTCCATGCAATGAACAATAAGACAAAAGTGTTCTGAGTAATGTTTCATTAGCTTTAAGCCATTTTTTTCTTTTCGCTGCCCGTTGAACTTTTGCTTCAAAATCAAGTTTCTCAGAGAGTAAAATTTCATGTAACGTCGGCTGTTCACCAGGTCTATAAGGTGGAACATCATCCACCATTCCACCTTCATATTCCGAGGAATTAATTGTATCACCATCAGTGTTGGCGCTATAATTACAAAGTTGCTTCAAAGCATCGACTTCTCTTTCCAGCCATACATAAAGTTGATATCGCAATTGTCCACCATCAACTTCAAAACCCGTTGCCAAAGTTGATAATTCCTCCATAAGAATCTTAAGACACGCAACAAATTTCAATTGCTGTGCCATTATATCCAATGATCCATTTGTCTTAACTTCCTCTTCCTTATCTTTCTCAATTTCGATTTTCTTTTCCTTTTTATCAAAATTCATACTCAAAGGTGGACTCTCACCATCTTCATTATCATCATCATCATTTCCCCAATCCAAAACCAATTCATCACTCTTTTTAACCTCCGGCTGTGACCAATCAAAGGCCGTCGATGACTCCTGCTTAATTTCCGGCGCTTTTGAACCACCCCAACTAATAATTCCCGTATCAATTTGCAAATCTTGAGCTCTCGATTTAACCGGACTATTAAGAAGACTCGGCGAATCTTCACAATTTGAATCCATAACTTTACTGGGTAATTTCGATAAAACTTCAAGTGCAAGAGCAGGACATCCAGCTTTAAAATGTGCATGTGCTGTTGTAAAATAAAGTTGTCTCTCCAATGGTGTAATACTATCCTCCAACGTTAATTGTTTATCAGGCTGTCCTTTTGATTCTGTACCATAGCTAAAACCCGAAATCACCACCGAATGTCCCTTCTTTCTATCCTGTGCAGTCGATGCAATATACTGTCTAATCAATAGCGGATGTGTTCTTAAATACACATAGAAATTAAAAACATTTGGATTCGCTGTTGTTCCCTCAGGTTTCTCTGATTCGTCATTATATTGCGGATGCATTGTTCCAACATTCGTCAACAATAAAGTATTAAGCGAACCCGAATAATCCTTAAGAATCCACAATGCCATACTACGTAAAAATGGATCTGGATGAAATTTACTCATATCCTGATTATTACCCTCTTTGTCACAGCCTAAAATTTCCTCAAATAATAATCTCTTTAAATTTGGCGATGTTGTATCATCCTCATAGAGTCTTGCAATTACCATTGCCAATTGAATATCATTTAATTTATTTAAACACACATCAATTGCATCTTTCAATGCACCGGCCAATAAAAAGAAAGCCGCCGCATGTTCAAATCTCTGTTTACCAAGTAATGCAAATGCATTCTTCAATGCCGCCTTTCGCCATCTATCCTCAGTGAAATTATTCGCAAAAAATGCCGTCATTCTATCATCTTTTTGATTTCTAAATAAACCCCAAACTAAATTTTTCTTTTTCATTGCCAAATAATAAATAGCAGCATCCAATGGATCTTGTTTTTGTTGAAAAGCAGCTTTAGCAACTTTTTCAATACATGTTTTTAACACTGCATTACTTCTAATCCACCATCCAACGCCCAATTCTTTTAATATCATCCATTTTGGTTGTCCCTTAGCATAAGACGGTATCAATCCCAATAATTCCTCCTCCGATTCTGAATGAAATGCCCAAACAAGATTATTCGATGAAACACCTTGTTTTTGAAATTGTGCTCTCTGTGACATTGGCAAACAACGAATTAAATAATTATAGTGCTTCATTGCCAAAAGAAAACGAAGACCACAATCATCTAATGAATCTGTCGATACAGCTTCACCATCAGGTATACCCGTTAAATTTTCCTTTGCAATTGCATTTTTAGCCGCATCAATTGCAAAACGTTCGGCAAAATCAACATTACACGTTGACACAGTATCGGCCAATGCAAGCAAATGCATTTGATCCAAACTCGATAAACCAGGTAAATGTGTATGTGTCAATAGACGTGACAACAGTCGTCCCTGCCTTGGACCAAAATGAGAAATTCCTTGACGCTCCGGTACCGATGATCTCCTATCTTTTTGTCGCGATGAATCATAATCATCATCGAGCATATCGTCCAATGAATCACCCTCATCAACATTACCATCAAACAATTCATTATAATCCTGTTTATCCTCCTTTTGTTGTATTATTGTATTCGTCTCCTTATCAGCTATCAACAATGTCCACAATGGCAATGGTGATATCGACGTTATCTCCGCATAATCCAATGTCAATTCCTCGGGTATTTGTGTTGTTGAACCCCTTGGTTCCAATGGCGATGTTGTACCAACATAACTCACTGACATTGTCCTCGATCTCGACCAACCACTACGTTGTTTCATTAAATTCTCATCATCCGCACGTATTGTACACGAACTCGCTATACATCTCACCAAATGTGCCAATATCGCTTTAACCCATCGAATTTTACCCGAATTCAATAATTCCATCAATTGCTTTGGATGATATTGCGGCAATACAGGACATGCAATACGTGATGCCTCAAATAATCCATAATCCGGCATATAATCATAATTAGCGCCTTCCGTTTGTAGGCCACGTTTTTTCTTAGCGTCCAACATTGTTAAATTAATACTACTCACACGCGATAAATGTGTCATCGATGATACATTTGCCAATCGTCTCTGTGATGTTTCATTAGCCAATGTTCGTAAATCTTCATCGCGTAAATTTCGACTCGCTTGAAATTCATCCGATTCTTGATGTTGTAATCCCGAATGAAAACAATCATTCTTTGGATTTGGTTTCCATTGTGAATAGACATGCATCTCTGAATCCATTCCAACAACTAAAATACCATCTCTAACCCATGATATTTGCATTGGTAATGGTGGTAAACCATCGGCTGTTGTTAATTCAATTTTTCTTAATTTCATCCATCGTATCTCATCAACAAATTGTGGTTGTGCAAGCGATGATGTTTTACGTAATATCGGTCGATTTGTACCCTGTGATTCTTTCATTGCTTTCATATTAGCTTGAGCAAGATCTGAACAAACTGGCGTGAATAACATTACTTTTGAACCAACACCAACAGTCAATATATGTGATCCATCCTCTTTTGAAACCCAATCAAGTTGTACTAAATGCTTTTGTGTCAATGGACATGTATTTCCATTTTCAATTATTGATTTTCTCAACGATTGCAATGTACTAAACGATGGTACAGCCAATAGTCCAGCTTTTGTACTATCACCATTCTCACCATTTCTTGGCGATCTCACATCCTCATGACTCAATGTTTGTAAAACTTGCGTTAATCTTTGTTTCTTTTGTAAAAATCTACTATCATATAAATAACTCAAATCCAAATGTTGATCAACCTGAATTCTCGGTAAATGAATATTCTTCAAATGAATTGTATCCTCTAATATCCATTCACTACCACCTGTACTTTCACATTCATAAATTGCAACACAAAGATTCACATAACGTGAATCTGGATCACTTTTTGTTGGTCGTGTAAATGATTTTCCATATTTATAGGCACACGCAATTCTACCACTATAAGCAGCGCTGATATTTAATGGTTGTCCCGTAATATCAATCGTTGATTCTTTATCCTTGCGTATCATTTCCCATTCACACCATTCATAATTTAATTGATTTTCCTCACCTACTTTTGTCACTTTACACTTCCAAAATCTCACTGTACTATCACTGCACGCTGTTACAACGATATAGGGCGCAAAACAAGCGGGATAAATTGATGAACTACTCAAATGTCCAGCGGCTGGTGCTGCATGAACAACTTCAACACCATCTGGTAAGGGTAAATCTTGTGTACAAACTTTTGTTGTTGTTATCAGTACATGACTATTGTGATGTCGTCGATGAAAAAATGTTGAATCATAATCGGCTTGACTCTCGCGACGACTTCGATTTCCACTTTGACTTGGTCGTCGTGATCTACGTCCATCGGCGTGACTATATCGTCCTGGTGTACCTTCATCATCTTCGTCCTGGACCAACTGGGAATCTGGTACGTACATCATTGATTCTGATAAACCTGTAAATTTACAGACAAAAAAAAGTCTGAAGATTATTAAGATTCAAAGGTTTTTTAACAATAATAATAATTGCCGGAGATTGAAGGCAAAAATTTTGGGATAAGACTATATTTAATTCTTTTTTAAATCTTTCGAAAAGTTGACTTTCGCTTTCATTCAAAACAATCGTCTTTTTTGTAACAGGGTATACGGAATTTTTTTGAAAAAAGGCCTCGGATAGACTTTAAGGCACAAAAAGTCGTTTTTATATTCCAAAAGAAGTCGAGAAAGTCGATTTTTTATTCTAACAAAATTTAAAAGGTTAATGAATATTTTACTTTAAATAACTAATGTTATTAGATATTAAATTCGAACAAAAACATCTTCGATGCAAAAAGTTACCCCAAGCAAAAATTATTTTAACCATCGAAACAATTCGTGAAATGAATGTTAGCCAAGTAAATTTTAGGATTATGTTAAATTTTAATTAATTATTTTTAATATAAATAATTAAATTTAAAAATGGGAAATTATAGAAATTATAATTTTAAAATATGCGTGCTATGTAGAAAAAAAGAATTGTTTTGGTCTAAATATGAATTAGAGTTAATAATTATCAAAATAATTAAGTTTTTATAACTGCGCGTACGATAGAAATTTTTCTTAATCAAAAATTGATTTCAATTAATTATTTTGATAATTAATAACTCTAATTCATATTTAGACCAAAACAATTCTTTTTTTCTACATAGCACGCATATTTTAAAATTATAATTTGTATAATTTCCCATTTTTAAATTTAATTATTTATATTAAAAATAATTAATTAAAACTTAACATAATCCTAAAATTTACTTGGCTAACATTCATTTCACAAATTGTTTCGATGGTTAAGATAATTTTTGCTTGGCGTAACTTTTTGCATCGAAGATGTTTTTGTTGGGATCAGGTCCCGCGTATCACATTTTAATAAGTTAGTAAAGAAAAGAAAAAATTAAAAAAAAAACTTTTTAAATAAACATAATGTTATCAAAGACAATAAAAATTTACTAGCAAAAGTTACAAAAAAAATTACAATAAAAAATTAAGAATTTCAAAATTTTTTGAGTGTATTCAAATATCTACAATTATATATCGAGATTTTAACCTAACTGATATTATTGGTAAGTTTCATTTAAATCGGTCATGAATTATAGGCTCCAGGTGTGTCTAATTATCAAAAAAATCGATTTTTTATCATAAAAAAGTGAAAATTAAAAAATTTTTTGAGTGTATTCAAATATCTACAATTATGTATTCAGATTTTAACCTAATTGATATTATTGGTAAGTTTCATGCGAATCGGTAAAGAATTATAGGCTCCAGGTGTGTCTAATTAGCCAAAAATTCAATTCTTTTTCGTAAAAAATTGAAAATTTCAAAAATTTTTGATTGTATTCAGATTTCTTTGATTATTATCGAGTTTTTAACATAATTGATATTTTTAGTAAGTTTTATGCGAATCGGTAAAAAATAATGTGCTCCTCGTCTACCTAAAAATCAAGCAAACAATTTTTTTCATAAAAAATTGAAAATTTTTAAATTTTTTGAGTGTTTTGACATTTTCTGAAATGTATATCGAGATTATAAACTAATAATTATTATTTATAAGTTTCATGCGAATCCGTTAAACTGTATAGGCTCCAGGCGTGGCTAAAAATCAAACAATCATAAATTTTTCACTTTCTTGAGCCTAATTTTTATAATTTTTTGGGCTTCCTCCCATTTTCACCACTAAAAATTATTTTTTTTACATTTTTTACCCGGCAAAAAAGGTTTGAACAAAATCGGTAAAGAACTTTTCGAGATATCCAATTTTGGTTGAAAAATGACAATATTTTGAGAAAATATATTCGCGGAAAAATTTTTTTTTTACTTGACGTCGATTCTCTACCGCGAATCTTGATTCATTTTATTAATTTTGTAATGAGAATAATTCTATAAAAATATTATCAAGAAAATTTATTTTGAACATTTCAGAATCGAACTAATTGTAAAACATATTTTCAAAATTTTATTTAAATAGGACAAATTTCTAAAAAAAAAAAAATTTTTAAAGTTCCATTTTTATAATTTTTTCAAGTCTGATTTAAGCAATTTATTTGAATTAAAACTTTTGTCATAATTTTAATTTCAAATTTTTGATGATTTCTGTTAATAAAAAATTTATTAGAAATTGCAGACAAAAATACAATAATTTGAAAACGTTTTAAGTTAAAAATGGTTTCAGATAGTTGAATTTTCGGAGAATATTATTAAAATTATTGAAAATAATAATTGAATTTCGAGAGAGTTATAATTGAAGTTATTAATTTCAAAAAATTTTAGAAATGATTAAATATTAGAAACTTTTAAATTGAAATTTTTGAGGATAATTGAATTTCAAAAGATTGTGTCGAGGATTGTGTTAAATTTCAGACAATAATTATAATAAGGGCCAATTTCACCAATTCTGGTTAAAAGTAAATCAGCGATTAAATCCCTAACCGACCAATCATGAGCGGTTAAATTGGCTTTAATCGATGATTAACTTTTAACCGGAGTTGGTGAAACTGGCCCTAAGAGTTTTAAGTGATTTCGTTGAGAAGAATTAATTAGAAATCACATACAAAAATTGAATTCCAAAAGTTTTTAATTGGGAAATGCTTTAAGATACTTGAATTTTCGAAGAATATTATAATTGCTTCATAATTGTGGTCTAAAAGTTAATTTGTGATAAAATATTAAATTAAATTATTAAATATTTCAATAGAAAAATAAGGAAAGATAACAATAGAATCGACTGGAAGTCCAGTCATAATAAACCATTTATGACCCCCTATTGTATTAGTTGTCCTTTTAAACCTGAATATTGAAATTATATAGTAATATTACTTGAATTTATGTTTCGTTACTTCCTGCCGCCGTCAGATGGCAGAACCATGCAGGGAGCACAAAGTTGCAGTTAAACAAATAATATAAAAAAACTATTTTTCTAAAATAAACTAAAAAATTATCAATAGTATAAAAGAAAATTTTTAAATCAATTTGTACTATTAATTTATTCACAATACAAATCAATGGTCTAAAAAAGTAAATTAATTAGATGTTCAATCATTTAGGTATTTAAATTTTTTTTCATTCAATTATTTTTGTGAATAAATTTGGTTTAGATTTTTGTGCGTAAATTTCAATTATTTTAAAATATAATTTTTCATATTTTACAAACAATTTATATAGACAATAATACATTGTACCGCAATTTTTGGTCATAAACTAATCGAATTTTTAACCTGTTCAGAATTTAGTTCTGAATTAGGAGAAAAACAAGAATTTTCAAATTTGGTTCATTATTATGGTCAAAAAATTAATTTGTATTAAAATATTTAAATTAAAATATTAAATATTCCAAAAGAAAAATAAGGAGAGATAACAACAATAGAGTCGACTGGAAGTGTAGTCATAATAAACCATTTATGACCCCCTATTGTATTAGTTGTTCTTCAATACCTGAATATTGAAATTAAATAATAATATTACTTGAAATATTTGTTTATGTTTCATTACGTTCTGCCGCCGTCAGATGGCAGAAGCATGCAGGGAGCGCAAAGTCGCAGCTGTTATTATATTACATATAGCAATTTTAATATTAAAAATTAATAAATTACATTAAACATGAATTATTTCTAAAAAGTATATAAATATTGTTTAAATAAAACCTACTAAATTTAATAAATGAATATTTTTTGTAAAAACAGAGCAGATTAAAAATTCAATTAATTTAAGGACAAAAAAATTTGGACAGTGTATTTGTTAAAATAAACTGTTTAAAGATATAAGAAAATTTATCGCAAAACAATTGTTTAATTAAAAGGAAACGCAAGCGCAAAAATCCCAAACTTTATAAAAAACGCAAATTTTTTTGCACACAAACAGCCAAAATGAGTAATTGTTTATAAGATTTATTTATACAAATGATAAAATTAACTGCTAATATATTTTTTTTTCATCATAGCGACTTAGATTTTTAATATTAATTTTAAAAAATTCGATTAACTTCTTATCTAAATTGACCTTAATGTGTATTTTTGTTTATAAAAATTGTTTTAAAAAATTAAAAAAATATTTGAAATGCAACTTTTTATATATAATATTTATATAAATATTATATAACATATTTAATATTTTTTAGAACAATTTAAAAGGATATAAATTTTTTTTGTGGTCGAAAAGTTAATTTGTATTTAAATATTAAATATTTCAAGAGAAAAATAATGAGAAAAAGGAACATAAAAACAATAAAGTCGACTGGAAGTCTAGTCATAATAAACTATTTATGACACCCTATTGTATTAGTTGTCCTTCAATACCTGAATATTGAAATTAAATAATAATATTACTTGAAATATTTGTTTATGTTTCATTACGTTCTGCCGCCGTCAGATGGCAGAAGCAAGCAGGGAGCACAAAGTCGCAATTGTTATTATATTACTTTTCTACTTTTACTTTCAATATATACAGGGTGATTTTTATGTTCCGGACCCCCAAAATATCTTGAAAGGAAATAGTTTTTGAGAAAAATGTTGTATACAAAAGTTGTCAGGTTGAAAAAAATCTATTAAATTGAATAATTAAAAAACGGGCCCAGGGCCTTATGTGGGCCCTACAGACAAAAAAGTAAATTTTTTAAATGGAACCAAGTATTTTCAAACTCAGATTCTTGTAGCCAGTGATTTCCTCTTTTCAGAAATGTGGTAACTTGTGGGCCCAAAGTTAAATTTGGGCCCAAAATTCGATTTTTTGTGGTTTTAAAGGTGATTTTAGTGTAACTTAGTTCCAAGGGGTTTTCGGGATCCCTGATTACGAATATGAAGTCAGTTTTTAAAAATTTTCAATAACGGACCCAAAATGACTAATTAAAAATGAAAAAAATTAAGGAAAATTATGAAACTTCTTATTTTAGACTTACTTAGCCTGCTAATTGTTAATTCAATGTTACTTTTATTGCTGTTAATTTAGTATCATAAAACTAGGGGTAAAATAAACAATAGATTTTTTCAAATTTTAATATTTAGGGACTTATAAGGCCCAAAATTAGATTTTCTTTGGTTTTAAAAGTGATTTTAGTGTGACTTAATTTCGAAGGGGTTTTTGTGGTCCCTGATTACGAATCTGAAATCTGTTTTTAAAAATTTTCAATAGCGGACCCAAAATGACTAATTAAAAATGAAAAAAATTAAGGGAAATTATGAAACTTCATATTTTAGACTTATTTAGCCTTCTAATTGTTAATTCAATTTTACTTTTATTGCTTTTAAATTAGTATCATAAACCTTGGGGTAAAAAATTAGATTTTTACAAATTTTAAATTTATGGGCTTATAAGGCCCAAAATTCGTTTTTTTGTGATTTTAAAGGTGATTTTAGTGTGAATTAGTTCTAAGGGGTTTTTGGGGTCCCTGATTACGAATCTGAAATCAGTTTTTAAAAATTTTTAATAACGGACCCAGAATGACTGATTAAATATGAAAAAAATGAAGGAAAATAATGAAACTTCTTATTTTAGACTTATTTAGCCTTCTAATTGTTAATTCAATTTTATTTTTATTGCTTTTAATTTAGTATCATAAACCTTGGGGTAAAAAATTAGATTTTTACCAATTTTAATATTTAGGGGCTTATAAGGCCCAAAATTAGATTTTCAGTAGTTTTAAAAGTTATTTTGTGTGACTTATTTCCAAGGGGTCTTTTTAGTCCCTGATTAAAAATCGGACATCAGTTTCTAAAAAATCAAAAAAGTGGACCCAAAAAGACTGATTAAAAATGAAAAACACTGAAAATTTTTTTTTTAATTTTCTCTATGTAATTTGCAACAATGTCCAAAAAATTTTGGCATTTTATTTAATACTTTCCTTACAATAAAAGTTTTAAAACGTGTCTTTTTTCAATTCTAAAGCAGAAAGTTTCCTTAAACTAAAATGACTCTTAAAACCACAGAAGATCCAATTTTGGAACCCATAAGCCCCCAAAATTTAAATTTAAAAAATAAACCAATCTTCCTTTTTGCCCCCAAAGGATAGTAAATTTAGAGCTGTGTAAAAGTAACATTAAGTTAACAAGTAAAATGCTAAATAGGTCTAAAATAATAAATTTCATAATTTTCCTTAATTTTTTTTATTTTTAATCAGTCATTTTGGGTCTGCTATTTTGAATTTTTAAAAACTGATTTTAGATTCGTAATCAAGAAGCTCGAAAACCCATCGGAACTAAGTTACACTAAAATGAATTTAAAACGTAATCAGGGAACCCAAAAACCCCTTAGAACTAATTTACACTAAAATCCCCTTTAAAACCACAAAAAATCGAATTTTGTTGATTAAAAATGAGTTTTAAAACAACTAAAAACAGAATTTTCAGCCTTATAAGCCCCTAAACATTAATGTTAGTAAGAATCTATCAATTTTTTTTCCCTTAAAGTTTATGATACTAAATTAAAAACTATAAAAGTAACATTGAATTAACAATTAGAAGGCTAAATAAGTCTAAAATAAAAAGATTTATAATTTTCCTTAATTTTATTAATTTCTATGTCATTTTTGGTCCGCTGTTTTGAATTTTTAAAAATCGATGTCAGATTCATAATTTGGGACCCCGAAAACCCTTCGAAACTAAGTCACACTAAAATTATTTTTAAAACCAAAGAAAATCTAATTTTGGGCCTTATAAGACCGTAAATATTAAAATTGGTAAAAATCTAATTTTTTACCCCAAGGTTTATGATACTAAATTAAAAGCAATAAAAGTAAAATTGAATTAACAATTAGAAGGCTAAATAAGTCTAAAATGAGAAATTTCATTATTTTCCTTCATTTTTTTCATATTTAATCAGTCATTCTGGGTCCGTTATTAAAAATTTTTAAAAACTGATTTCAGATTCGTAATCAGGGACCCCAAAAACCCCTTAGAACTAATTCACACTAAAATCACCTTTAAAATCACAAAAAAACGAATTTTGGGCCTTATAAGCCCATAAATTTAAAATTTGTATAAAAATCTAATTTTTTACCCCATGGTTTATGATACTAATTTAAAAGCAATAAAAATAACATTTAATTAATAATTAGAAGGCTAAATAAGTCTAAAATATGGAGTTTCATAATTTCCCTTAATTTTTTTCATTTTTAATTAGTCATTTTGGGTCCGCTATTGAAAATTTTTAAAAACTGATTTCAGATTCGTAATCAGGGACCACGAAAACCCCTTCGAAACTAAGTCACACTAAAATCACTTTTAAAACCAAAGAAAATCTAATTTTGGGCCTTATAAGCCCCTAAATATTAAAATTTGAAAAAATCTATTGTTTATTTTACCCCTAGTTTTATGATACTAAATTAACAGCAATAAAAGTAACATTGAATTAACAATTAGCAGGCTAAGTAAGTCTAAAATAAGAAGTTTCATAATTTTCCTTAATTTTTTTCATTTTTAATTAGTCATTTTGGGTCCGTTATTGAAAATTATTAAAAACTGACTTCATATTCGTAATCAGGGATCCCGAAAACCCCTTGGAACTAAGTTACACTAAAATCACCTTTAAAACCACAAAAAATCGAATTTTGGGCCCAAATTTAACTTTGGGCCCACAAGTTACCACATGTCTGAAAAGAGGAAATCACTGGCTACAAGAATCTGAGTTTGAAAATACTTGGTTCCATTTAAAAAATTTACTTTTTTGTCTGTAGGGCCCACATAAGGCCCTGGGCCCGTTTTTTAATTATTCAATTTAATAGATTTTTTTCAACCTGACAACTTTTGTATACAACATTTTTCTCAAAAACTATTTCCTTTCAAGATATTTTGGGGGTCCGGAATATAAAAATCACCCTGTATATTGAAATTATTTAGCAATATTACTGGAAGTATGGGAAATTTGTCTAAACCGGTCACTTTAATGTTGTTATTATTTTTTTATCTAAATAATCATATTTTAGAATAAAATAACAATAATGTATTCTTTAATATTTAATTCAAAAATTGTATAGGTGTATTCAAATTTATAGTTTAAAATTATTTAAATAGACTGAAAATAAAAAAAAAATGAAAGACTTGCAGTTACCCCTAGTGTTTAGATTAGACAAGTAGTAAAAAAAAGTTTTTACACTTAAAAATTGTTATAAACAAATTATATAACAATTGCACTTTAAGGCTGTTTGTGGTCAAATAAAAAAAAAATTTTTTGTTTAAGTAAATTTGCTTTTGATTATTAAAGAAAAAATAATTTCAAAAATTAAAAGTAAATAAAATTCTTTAATATTAAGGTTTTTAAAGTGAAAAAAAAATCAAAGAGCACAAGTGGATCAACGAAAAAATAATATGTGCGTCTTATTCTAAATATTTGACAATTACTATTTGGAAACTTTTCGAACAAAACAGATTACCATCAGTAATCCTCAAAATCTTCAAAAAATTTCTATAATTCTTATAATATGTGAAACAAGTTTTCAAAAGTCGATAAATCCATTTTTCATAAAAGTGGAGATAAACGCGCTGATTTAACATATTACAAGACCTTTTCTAATCGCTCTGTCACTGACGAATTACAAAAAAATTTTATTAACAAAGAAATTTCAATTTAAAAATATCTGGTTTTAATCATGATAATTTATATATAGTTTTAATTCTTTTTATTAGAAAAAATCACTAAAACCATAATAATCTCCAATTATGATAGACTTTAATTATCGCTTTTTTTATTTTTATTATTATTTTTTTAATAATTATTTTATTATCATTATATATAATAATAATAATAATAATAATAATAATAATAATAATAAATAATAATAATTAAATAATAATTCATATAAAAACGCGATTGCAAAACAAAAAGTAAGAAAGTAATATAATGACAGGATCATTACGTCCTCCCGCCGTCAGATGGCAGAAGCATGCAGGGAGTACAAACTCGCAGCCGTTATTATATAACTTTCCTACTTTTTCGTTTTTCAATCGCGTTTTTGTATGGATTCGCAAAATCTTTCGGATTTAGAAAATTTATAAGCTAAGAATCCTTGATATTTTTGCCGATTTTGTAAAAGTTTCCGTGTTTCGAGAAAAAAAGTATTTCAAAATCAATGTTTATCATTTTCACGTTCAGTGCCGTTTATTATAGGGCGATAATTAAAAGTCTCTCTTAACTAAAGAATTTCAGAGACCGTTCAACACTCTTAAGTGGATATGTGAGACATGTTATTAGGTTTAAATTTAAATTTCTCAAAATAAGAAAACATGGATTTATCAATTTTTAAAAACTTACTCCTCAATTATTAAATTGATATACAAACCATTTGATTCTGGCTGCGATGCAATTACCAATCGCCACATATGAACAGTCGTTCCTCTTTGTGTCCTTTCCAAGACAACAATATAAAACGGCTCCTCAAATACTGCCGATTGTTGTAAATCCACCATTGCATCGAGTGTCGATTCCATTAAACCCAAATCATTAATTGTCGTATCAAGACCAGGTAATTTCTCATCATTTCTCTCGCCAGTTATTAATTGCTCTTGAAAAACATGAAGAAATTGGGTATTCTGCCAATCATGTGTCGCATCAGAAATTGCATCCAATTGAATAACACAACCAGGTCGCGCTGTCGATTGTTGTGAAACAATTTTAATACGATCATGTATTGAATGTCGAATACCATCATCAGATGAAATATCAGTCGATAAACTTGCCATTGAATCCATCATTCGACTTCGTCTCTCACTAATTGAAACTTCAGCCAATAATGTTCGTGCATCAATGACAGCTTGATAAACACGTAATGATTCACCGTCACTTGCGACAAAACATGCACTCGGTGAATTTGACAAATTTCCCAATGTTGTACTAGGAAGAAGTGTTGGTATCCAGGCGACATTACTGAATGCCGATATTTCCGGTGAATTAATGCGCGCCAATTCAGAAACACCGCCACTTTTTGATAATGGACCCACAGCATCAACACGCCAAAGTATTAATTCACTGCAAAATCCAGTAGGTGACATTATATCCTTATCTTCTTTATTGATAATTGTCTCAATTGATTCAGCTTCATTGTGCTGTTGATCAACATTTGGAAAATCAGGTAATGCAACATTATGATGTGATGTTGTCACTAATAGTGGCAATACCGGATGACAAGTAATATCATTGACACGAAAACGATGACCCGATGCACGACAAGCATGACCAATACTTAATACTTGTGAAAATTTTGTCTTATCGGCAAATGTCAATTGCCAAAGATTTAATGTTCCATTCTCATGTTTTGATACCATTGAAACAATTGGACTTGGTTGTGTTAATATATCGTTGACATTATCTTGTGTTGATTTTCCATTTTCCATTGTTGTCGTAGTGCCATTCTCTTGTATTGTTTCTTGATTTATTGAAAAATTTTGTACATTTTTCATTAATTCCTGTCCAGCTTTTGATGTTAGTGTCGATTGTTCCTCGTCTTGTTCAATGAGACTTGGCAATGGTGTTGTCACTTCATTTGTTTCTGAATGTCTTGTCGATGATTTTGCAACTTCACGAATACTTAACAATGGACCACCTGTATTGTGCGAATACATTGATACATTGTGACTCATTGTTGATGCATCGCCCAATGGAAAAGCATTTGGAATACGTGTGGAAAATGATATTTGTGCCTGACGAAATGATCCTGGATGATATTCATCTAACCATTCAATATGCCAAATTAAAAATGAACCATCAATTGGATGAATTGAAAATAAAAGATCGGGATTGTGATGCCAATCGCGAAGTAGTGTTTCAATTTTTGTATCCAAAGAATCGGGTGCATGATTCATTGACGATGTTGCATCCGTTGCTATTGAATTAATTGATGTTGTATTACTGTAAAAATTAAGATAAAATTATTATTTTTTTTGACCTTAATTTAAAGAAAAATGACAAAAATTTTCAGTTTTGGAAAACGAAAATGAGAGAAAGAAAAAAAATTCCATTATTTTTGGTCAGTTCACGACAATATTTAGAAGAAAAAAAAATAGTTTTTTATTTTTAAGGGGGAAAACCAAGACAAATTTTTTTTTTGAGAAAATATTTTACCTAAGGCTTTGGTGAGAATGGGCACTGTGAGGAAGACTAGGATGGGACGATGTTGTATGTGCCGTATGATGTTCATCGCTACTGTGATCCTCTTGACTCATCGCTCGTCCACCAACAACATTTGTTTTTTGACTGGATTGATGTTTAGTGCCTTTCTCTGTTGGTCGCACGATACCATAACACGATAAGATGCTGCCTAATAAACCATATTTCTACCCAACAACCATGCAAACATGCACCAATATCACCTAATTATATATGTTTACTATAAATATAAATTTAATTGCAAAATTCTTTATTTAGAACCAATCTCTCGAGAGAAACTTTTTTTTCTACATAAATTTAATTTATTTATTTTTTATTTTAATTTAATTTTATAGAAATAATTAAGTGATTTTCACGAAATATTCCTTTTGAATACCCTCAAGATTTTCTAACTGTAGTAATTATTTTTAAAAAAAAATCTAATCATATTTTATTAGTTTTTGGGTAAATTAAATTTTGGATAAATTGCATCTTAAATCAATTAAAATTTGGACAAATTAAAATTCGAATAATCTGAAGCTTCATTCAATTAAAATTGGAAAAAATTAAAATTCCGATATTTTGAAACTCAAATCAATAAAAAATTGGACAAATTGAAATTCGAATAATTTGAAAGTTAAATCAATAAAAAATTTGGACAAATTAATATGCGAATAATTAAAAATTTAAATCAATTAAAATTTGGATTATGTGAAACATAAATCAATTAAAATAAAGATAAATTAAAATTCGGATAATCAGAAACTTAAATCAATTAAAATTTGAGAAAATTTAAATTCAGATAATTTGAAACTTAAATCAATTAAAATTTAGACAAATTGAAATTCCGATTATGTGAAATATAAATTATGTAATTAAAATCTATTTTTTACAAACTATCAGTGAAAAATAGGTCCAAAAATCAAAAGAACAATTACTAAGAAATTTTTTATTCTAGTAAGTCCTTAAAAATCTCCAATTTTTTATAGATAAATATAATAAATAAAAAATAATTTTAAACTCATGAAAAGAAATATTTCGAGAGAATCACACAAATAAATTAATTTTTCATTTCTTCTTATTGTGTTCAGAAATTTTCTTTTTATGCAAAAATATAAGATGAATTGTGCAACATTTAATTAGTAAATTATTCAATTTTTTGTTTAATAGAAGCGAAGAGAGAAAATACTTTTTAATGTAAGTGTGTAAAATATTGAAATAAAGCGAAAAATGTAATAAAATTATATTTAAATAAATAGATGCGATAAAATATTGTTAATTATAATAATGCAAAACATTTTAAGAGAAGCTACGGATTTATAAGAGAAATATCAAAAATTAAATTATTTAATTATTCATTATTTCATTTTTAAGAAATTTTAAACTGGCAAGGCAAAGTCTAGAATATTTAAAAAAGAATTGAACAAACAATCAGAAGAAAAATTAATCAAACTTTATATTTCTGTAATTTTAAATAAAGAACCTTTTAACAATTTTAAAAGTATTTCAATGCAAGTGTAAACATTTAAATTAAAACTTTTTATCCATTAAAGGTTTCGGATTGATTAACTTTTACTGTCAAATATTAAATAAATTAATTAGTTTCATAATTTTCTAATAAAAGAATAAATCATAGATAAAATTCAAATATTTAATAAAATTGCAATTACAATTTTTAATGATTTAATGTATTAAAAAGTAAAATTGCTCACATTTTTATTGAAAAACTTTTAAATTAAAAATACAAAAATATGAAATAGGACTATTTTTTATTTTTACTGTCTGTCCAATTCTTCTTTAACTTTTTTGATTTTTAATTGACAGTACATATTTAATTGTCAAAAAAAAAAAAAATGTATTTAATAACTGAAGTATTTTTTTCAAAATTTTGAGTGAATTTAAAAATTTTGCACTTTAACTTAAATGTTTTAATAATAAAAAAAAATCTTTAATATTTTGTTATAATATCAAATTTATTTTCTTTATAAATTTAAAATTATTATTAAGTTAGGTACCTACGTCATTATGAAGTTTTTATTATTATCTATTATTATTTTATTATTATTAAAAATTATTAATAAAGTATAAATTATTATTTCGCAAATCATTGATTTTTTTTTAAATAAATGCAAAATATAAGCAAAATGTTAGTTCAATTCATGGTAGAGTTAGTGCATTTAAGAAAGTGAACAAACTCGAAAAAATTATCAGAAACAATCATTAAAAAAAAACAAACAAACAAAATTTTACGTACTTGGTGTATGCTCGTCTTCTGAATCGTGTTCCGTTTGTTCTACTTCCTGATTTTGCATACCTTCCTCCTTTTCCACGACTTTCCGCGTCAATTCCTGAAATTATTATAAAATAATTTTTATATTTTTACTTAATTTATTTTCATCATAATATATTTCAGTTCTAAAAAATAAAAAAAAAAATTTGTTTATTATTTGTTTAAATATAAAATAAAAGTATACTTTCAAATTTAAATTTCAAAGAAAAAATATAAAAGAACCAACCTGTAAAATATTTTCCGCCTGCATTGTAAAATGCATTTCCTTATTATTCAACCAATGTAAAATGAAATTCGGTTCTCGATCAGGATCACCGGTAATTAAACTTGGTACAAGTGGAATATCTGTAACATTCGTTAATTCTTCGTTTCAATTGTTTAGTTTAAGTTAGTTAAATTATTGTAAAATTGAAAAATTTTAATTTATCACGTATCAAATAAAGAGAATAAAATGAAATTTATTGCACCTGTTTCAGCATTAATGCTTGCGGCAAGATGAAAATGCATTCCAGGATAGTGCGCTGATGTTTGATAATTATTATGAAAATCATGAACTGAATACGTTGACGGTAATGTCGGAAGAGTTGGGGCAGTGTGTCCTGCCTGGTGTTGTTGTTGTTTTGCATGACGACGAATATGAAAACACGTTCTGTAAATAATTGCACAATTTTATTTTTCTGCTTGTTTTTGGAGAATTTTTAAAGTCAAATTTTTTTGTCTTCAAAAAAACTATTACAAATTTCAAATAAACCAAACTTTAAAATCAATTTTTACATTTTTTTTACCCAATAATTTAATTTTAAAACAAAAAATGGATTTTTTAAAAATTGGGTAAACAAAATAAAAATGAAAAATTTTATAATAAAAAAAAGAAAAAATTTATTCTTGAAATCTTTTCTTCTGGATTTAAAATTTTAAACCCATGAAGTTAGTATAAATAACGACTCAAAAAAAAAAAAATAAATAAACTTACTTCATGTGTTTAAGGCGTTGCATAAACCTGTGTTTATGCATATTATGATGACGATTTTTTCCATGATGTCCATGTCTATCACTGCCTTCAAATTGACTCATATTGGCTAAGCCTTCAATTTCCGGTGGTATCGTCTCTGTCCAAACTCGGCAAATATTATCACGACAGGAAGTAACTAACATATTTGAAACTGATCCCCTATTTAAACAGAATTATTTTTTTTTTTATTTTACATTTCACAAAAAAAGAAATAAAATTCCATCATCATCAATAGTCAATGCAAAAAGTTAATGTCGAAAATTTACCAAAAAAAAAGAACCAATTTTATTTTTACTAACATTTCAAAATAAATGTAATTTTTTTTAGAAAATTAATTTACATCTAAATTTAAAATAAAAAATAATAATAAACTAATTATTAAATTTCTTTTACAATTTGATTTTGAAACAAATGAAAAAATCTAAAAAAATAATGTTTCTCAAACAAGTGGATGATTAATAATTATAATATTAATTTTTTATTTAATAAAAATTGAAATTTTCATTCTAGAAAATATATTTTCAATTTTAAACATTTAAACTTTTTTCAGTGACTGTAGTCGACGAACTACCTTAAAGACTTTTCAATCAAGTTTCTTACTTTGGCATGTATTTACTAGTTTTTCGCCATGAAATGTGAGTGACAGCACGAGGATGAGCAACGTAAACGAAACTATAACTATCATTGACTGTCAGATTAAACGACGAGTGATCAATACTCTTTGATGGGAACACTGAAATAAAAAAAATAATCAAATTTAGATCATTTAAAATTTAAATTTAAATTAGTTTACTTCATTTAAGAATTATGCATTAACATATATAAAAACTTTGTATATTTATAATGAATTTAAAACAATGTTTGATTTTTAAAATAATAAATATATATTTATTTATTAACAAAGATGATCGTTTTTTTATGATCAACGATTAGAAAACAAATTATTTTTTAAGACGAAAAATTTTTATCAAGAAAAAATGTGTTTTTTTTAATAATTTTTTGATCAATAAACATTGAAAGAAATATTTCTGAGACAAAAATTTATAGAATTTTTCATTTAAAAAAATATTTCTTTAAAAATTGTTTGATAACAAACGTTGTGAACTTCAACATCCTTGGAAATTGATGCTGTTATTAAAATACGTTTTACATGATAAATATGCAATATTTAGGGTCAGTTGGGGTAAATGGGGACAGGGGGTAAATTAGAACAAGAAGTGTTGGAGCTTAATTTAAAGTTTTAAAATTAAGTTCAACGTCAATATTTTAACCTCAGATCACTTACAAGAAGTTCTGAGTATTGACAAGCTTTTATCTTGACAATTGGCAACAAGATAATTCAAGTTATAGCTCAATGCATAAAAACTTGAAAATCAAAGTCAAACTGTTTCAGTATTTTGTCGAGCATTTCAAAGAAAACAGACTTAAAAATCATACAAAAATTTTTTCTTATTCCTTATGACTCCTATAACAGAAATTCATTTAAATTCTTTGATTTTTATCAATTTGGTTAATAATAACAAGCTGTCCACATTTACCCTGAGTTTTCAAATTTTTGGGGTAAATGGAGACAGCTTGTTATTATCAACCAAATTACGTTTTGCCGCCGTCAGATGGCAGAAGCATGCAATCAACACAAAGTCACAGCTGTTATTATATTTTTTTCATTTTTAAAAAATATTTCAAGAACAGTTTAAATCAATTTATATTTATTTAGATATTTTTTATATTTTTTTGAAACAATTTTTATAAACAAATATGTACGCTGTACCATAATTTTTGTCAGAAATTAATTGAATTTTTAATCAGTTTAGAATTTATTTCTGAGTTAGAGGAAACAAGAATTTTTAAATTTGGTTCAAAATTGTGGTTTAAAAGTTAATTTGTGATAAAATATTAAATTAATATATTAAATATTCTAAAAGAAAAATAAGGAGAAAAGGGGACATAACAACAATAGAGTGGACTGAAAGTCTGGTTATAATAAACCATTTATGACAACCCTATTGTATTAATTGTCCTTCTATACCTGAATATTGAAATTAAATATTAATATTACTTGAAATATTTGTTTATGTTTCGTTACGTTCTGCCGACGTCAGATGGCAGAAGCAAGCAGGGAGCACAAAGTCGTATAGCTATTTATTATATTACTTTCCTACTTTTCATTTTTCAATTGCGTTTTTGTATGGATTCGGCAAAGAATTTCAGAGACCGTTCGACACTCTTAACCACAAAAAAAATTTTGAAGGCAAAATAAACCAAAATGTTTAAAAAATAATAGTTTTACAGTTTGCATTAACATTAAAAATTTATAAAACAAAAATTAAAAATCGAAAAACTTTTTTAGGAACTATGCTGTCCCCATTTACCCAAAATTTTATAAAATTTTCTAAATCTTGGGGTAAAGGGGGACAGTCAGTTTCATTCGTTTAAAGCTTATTTAAATTTTTTTTTCCTGCATAAAATTAATCCTGGGAATGTAAATAACAACTTAAAAAAAATAAACCCGCAAATATTACCTTTTAAAGGAAGAAACTTACGTAATTTGTCAAAAATAGGGATTTTGTCCACATTTACCCCAACTGACCCTATTTATGTTCATTATATATATTATTTTCTCTGAATAATAAGCTCAATTTTAATTATTATTGTTTGATTTAAATGGGAAATTTAATAACATTTAACTTTCATTACATACTTCCCTACAACTTCATGGTTGATAAACGAATAAATTTTTTAATTTCCAGACATTTCCTTCCTTGACAAAAATTCTTCATTAAAAATGAATTTCAATAGAAATCTAATAATTTGAAGTTCGAAAAACGCGTTTTCCTACTATTTCTCTCTTTTCAGACCTCGAATCGACTTTAAGGCGCAAAAAAAGTCGTTTGTTTTTAAATATTAAAAATTAAGATTGAATTGAAATTTGTATCGATTAAAATTTGAATTGAATTAAATTTAATTTAATTAAAATTTGAACAGATTCAATTGGATAAATTTAATTATGAATTGATTCAATTGATAGTTGATTAGAATTAAAAGAAATTTAAATTTTAGATCGATTACTATTTTAATCAATAAGTGATTTAATTTATTTAAATTTAGATTTATTGAAGTTTTACCTAAATCATTTTTAAATCAATGGAAATTTTTGATAAATTCAAGCTTGGATCAATTGAATCATTTATAGAAAATATGAAAGTCTCTATTTTATATTTTCTAAATTAATATAAGTTGTAGAGCACGAAAATTAAACCAAATTATAAGATTTTTTTACGGAAACAATAAAATCAATTAAAAATCCAATTATACATTATTAGCAGGTATATAAATACGTATATTAATGTAAAAAAAAAAATTATTTTCTATGTTTAAAAAATCAAACTGGTGGTATGAGAAAAGTGAAAAAGGTAACAAGTTATCAAAATAGGTAAAAAAAAAGGTGACAAAATTTTAAATACGGTTAAAAAAGGTGAACAGGTGATGATAACCTGTGATCCCTTTTAGAGGCAAAAATTCTTAAAACTTTTTACATATATGCAGGAAGTAAATAATTTCCCTGACTTTCCTGACTTGTGGCCACTCTTTTGTTAAATTTTTAATTTTTTAATTTATGTGTTTAAAATAAAATTTTTGTTTATTACTTCTTCAAACTAAAATTCGAAAAATATCCTATTCGAGAATAATCATTTTTTATAAAAAAAAAAAATTGTATAATTATTTTTATTTTGCATTTTAATAAAAAAATTTCTTGAATAAGAAGAAAAAGATGAAGGGATAATTTTCAATAAACGAAAAAAAATATAAAAATGAACTCACGTTGTTTATTCTCGAACCAAATTTTCACAAGTCTGTCGTTCATTCCTGTTGTTGCAAAAAGTGTACCATCGGGACTAAAAGTCATTAGATGTACCGGAGTCGCCGTACGACATTTCCACACACAATTCCATGTTCCAACGTCGTTGGTTGGTCCCGTATCACCAGGTCCTGGACTCTCTGCTTCACCGCCGATGGAAAATGTCACGGCGCTAGCTATACATTCACAAAATGTTGTCGTTATAGAAACAATTCTTTCTTTTTTTTTGCAAAATTTTTCTGAAAAATCACACTGAGGCGACAATTTTTTTTTTTTTTTTTTAATAAAGCCTAGAAATAAATTCATATTAAAAAAATACACAATTAATGTCGAAATTAGGGACAAAAAAAGTGACGAATCTTAACTAATATTTATAATAAATAATATTTATAAGTAAATGATATACAAATTTCAATTTTTAAATAAATAATATCTAAATCAGAAAGTTCAATATAACAAAGGGTTGATAATATTCGTTTAAATCGTTAAATTTTTTTGTCTATTCGAGATATTTATTCTGCAATAATTTTAAATGACAAGAAAAATTTACTATTAATTTAAAAATTAAACAGAAACTAAATTAAATAAATAAATAATATAATAACTTTCAATTATTTCTTTAATATTTAGAAAGATCTTCATTAGTTTTAATTCTATTTATTTTTAACTTAATTTAAAATTTAATTAAATTTAATTAGGAATCGAAACAAAAGTATTTTCAATAAATTATTTTACAACTATTTTCAAAATAACAGTATTCATAAATTATGATAAAAAGAGAATTAATAAATATTTACAATTATTATTAAGATAAAATAAAAATAAAATTTGCAGGGCATGACTTTCTAAGCATTCATGCTTCAAAACTTGCTTATCAAAAGAACATGCTTCAAGTACATAGTAGGAGGAGAGAACTTTCTTAATGTGGCCTAGTTGCAAGAAAATTGACAACAAAAATAATCGAATAATCCTCTTTAGCAATGAGATACTTATGATAATTTCATTTTAACTTGAAAAATAGATGACAATGATAATATGTGCTTAAAATGAGAAAAAATAATGTGAAATCGTATTTTTTATATCGTTCATTTTTTTTTAAAAAATCATGCAAAAAAAGGCGACAATACGTTCATTCATTAAGCGAATGAACTCACGATCTTGCGAAGAATTATTCCCCGTTACATTTTGATCAACTCCTGTTGTTGTAACTTCTTCTGTTTGTGTCGGTTTCGCCTTTGCCGCTATTGTACATTCAATGTTATTTATATAATTTAATTTAATATTATAAAAATTTAATAAATCCCAAAAAAAGTTAATTATTTTTTGTTTGGCAAAAAAAAAAAAATTTTTTAAATTTAATTCGAGAATTAATTTTTATCTTTTTATTTTTGAAATTGAAACTTACGTTGTTCCTCTTGGAAAGGAAGAATATTTTGATGCCAAAGTTGTAAGAGTTCTCCACCAGTTAAAAGACGAGTGCCCTCTAAATTCCATGATAGAGAAGTGATATTTGATTCCGTTTGAAGAGAACCCGTTTGTACCCATCGATATTCCAATTGCTATAAATTTAACAAGAATTTTTTAAAAACAAAATTTTCTATCATCTGAAAAATGGTAATAAATAATTTTCGTTTCTGCAATTTTTTTTATTTATTTACTAGCAAATTATACGCACGCGTAAAAACTGTATTGCATTATTAATTTCTTTGAATTTTTTTAGCATTTAATTTTTTTTTATTTTTAATTTAATTACTGTCGTTTAAATATTGTTCATTATTTAATTTATAGATCATCAGAAATAAATATCGAACGCACAATTCGTTTTTATGTAAAATATTCATAGTAAATTGTTTCAATTTGATTCTTGTTTTAAATAACAGTTTAATATTTTGCCTACAAAGTAAGACAAATATTTTTATTTTTATTGTAATTGGCAATAAGAAAAAAATGATAAAACTTCAAAAAAGTGCGAAAATCCGCATGAATTTCTTCGAATTCAATAAAAGGTATTAAATAATAATTTTTTTTCTTTTATTACTTTACTCTAAAGTATTAAGTAAAAAGTTTTCTTAATATACAGAAAAAGAAAATATGTTTTACTTGCTTTTACAATTAAAATAACAATTTTTTTTTAAATTCTCAATAGTTATTCTATAAATGCGAGGCAAACATTTTTTTCTGTTAATGAAAATTGGAGGAAATCTTCAAAAGGATGTTCACAATATCTATATGAATATTTAAAAAAATATTTTTATTAACAATTTAGATATTTAATGAAGAAAAAATTGAAAATATCGCATTTTTTGTTACATAATTTCCCCGCTTGACGGTATTGAAAAAATTCAATTCTATTAAAATTTTTGAATTTTCTACATATAGAAAAAATTTATTTTAAAAAATATATTCCGAACATTTTTTAGTTACAAATAAAAATTTAACCAATTTTGTGCTTTACGATATCAAAATCGCGGTACTGAAGTTTTTATTTTATTTTTTTAAACGATCAATAAAAATAATTGAATTTACAAAGTAATTTAATATAGAAAATAATTCAGATATAATTCAAATTTTTTTTAAAAAATATCGATTATGTTTTGAATTTGAAAAAAATAATATAAATTTCCTGACGTTCAATTCATAATTATGTTATTTTTGTTGAAAATAAAATCTTTTTATTATTCAAGGTGTCCAGCAAGAAGTCCAAAAAAAAATTCCCTGACTTTTTCCTAAGGTTCTTCCAACTTTTTTTTAATAAATATATTTTATATTTAAAAAATGAACAGGATTAAATATTAAAGTATTTTTAAGATAATAAAAAACATTTTATTTATTAGCATTATAAACTTTGTATGGCATCGAAAATTTTTTTAAAAATTCATAAAAATGTACATTTTTGGCAAATTTAAAAAAAATTCCCTAACTTTTAATTAAATTCCCTGACCGCTGAACATCCTGATTATTTATTTACAATAAAATAGATTAATTAATTATTAATTAATTTATTAAATTAATCTTCAATTAAAGATAGAAAGATATAAATTTCTATTGCAAAAATTAGAAAACTACTTTTTATTTTCTGAACAAAAAACACATTAATATATATCTTTTAAATTTAAATAACTCCAACTAATTAATTAATGCAATCCTTTAATTATAGTAAACAATGGATTATTTATTCAGGCCTCAGATCGACTTTAAGGCGCAAAAAAGTCGTTTTAGTCGATATACATTGCAAAAAAAGTCGAAAAAATCGATTTTTTAATTTAATTAGTTAATAAATATTTTACTTTAAATATCTAATGTTATTGTATATTATTTATTAATTTATTTTTTCATTCCTTAATAAGAATAATTCTACCAGAATATTAACAAAAAAATTTATTTCGAATATTTCAAAATCAAAGTAGGACAAATTTTCAAAATTTTAATTAAGCAGGATAAATTTCTAAAAAAAATTTTAAAGTTTTATTAAAATTTTTTTTTTAAAGTCTGATTTATGCAAATAATTTGAATTTAAAATTTTTACATAGTTTTTAGTTTTAATGGTTAAAAAAAAAATTTTGGAAATTAATTAAGTTGAAACTTTATTAAGTAATTGAATTTTTAAAGAAATATTAAAATTATTAAAAATAATAATTGAATTTTCTATGAGTTACAGTTAAAATTTTTAGAAATAATTGAATTTCAAAAAATTTTGTAAAAATTTTGCAGAATTGAAAATAATTTAACAATTTTCTTTTTAAGTAATTGAATTTTGGAAGAGCTATAATTGAAAGTTTTAGAAATAATTAAAGTTCATAGTTTTATATTGAAAATTTTAGAAGTAATTAAATTTTAGAAGATTTTAAATTGAAATTTTTTAAAGTAGGTAATTGAATTTCAAAAGATTTCAAATTAAAAATTTTAATTGCTCAAATTGTTATTTTTTTTTTTTTGAAATTTAGATCAATTATTCAATTTTTAAAAACATTTAATTGAAATATATTTTCAGATAATTGAATTTTTGAAGAATTTTAGTTAAAAATTTATCAAATAATTAAATTTTGCAAAAGCTGCATTGTATACTAAAAGAGAATCGTATTTTAATTAAAACTTTTGTAGAAAAAATCACATTATTGAAAAAAAGTTAGAAAAAGTCGAATAAGTCTTACAATCCGAGGCCTATTTTTGTTAAATTAATAGGATTTTTTTTTTTTTTTTTTTTTTTTTTTTTTAATGTGAGTCTGTAAAAAAATCTGAACAATTAAAAATACTGTTTTAACAAAACAATAAATCAAAATTTGTATTCAAGATATTATTAAATAGTCATTTTTTAAATTAAAAAAAAAAGTAACGAAATTAAAAAATATTTTGTAATTAAAACATTACTAACGTGAGAGCAAGTGCTGTGAATTAACGGTGTTGGCTCAAAAATGCAAACTTGATTTTCGTAAGCAGCTGCAATTTTTCCTGTATCGGTGCTACAATCCAAACAACTTATTCGTATGTAATTATGCACAGCACCAGGAATAATTTGAACACGCTCAAAATTACTAGCGAGAATCACAATGTTACATCCAGCAGCGTAAGCCTAAAATTTTTAAAAAAGAAAAAAAAACATATTTTATAATATTTTTCATCTTTTCATATAAGTTTCAAAATTGAAACGCAACTTTTGATATAAGCAGAGATATTTTACACTTATCATTTTATCTGCATTTCAGTCACATAATATCAATATTTATTCACAATTTTTACATGAACTACTCATTTTATTTCTACCATTATTTTAATTATAACATTCTATTAAAATTTCAATTAAAAGTACATAAAAAAAAACTTAATTTATTCATTTTAAAATATTTGATTTTTAAAGTAATTAAATTAACAGTAAAAATCAATTAAAAAGCCATTATATCTGTGTCAAATATTAAATTATTTATTTAAACTCATCTTTTTCAAATAATTAATATATAATTACAATTTATTTATTTCTCCCAAAAAATAATAACAAAAATAAAATATTTACACCACATATCAAAATATAACCTAAAAATAAAAAAAAATCAATAATTTTTCAAATGATTCAATTAAATGTATATTCTTATTTTATTATAATAGAAAATAAAAGTAAAAGCAATTAAATTAAAGTAATATTTTTAATTTAATTCTAAATTGAAATTATTTCATTAAAAAAAGTTATTTATTTATTTTTTTTTTTAAACCTTCAACAGAAAATACAAATGATAAATTTGTAAAACAAAAGAATATTGTATAACAATCATTAGTCAGGATAATTTATGTTCCCTTGGGTGAAATGAAATACATTTTCTAAATAGAAGAGACAAGTGTCATTAAATCAGCTGACTTTCAATGTAAGATCTGTTAAATACGTATTGACTTTTCTTTATAATCACACACATATACTTTTAATCGCCTGAATTTTTTTTTTTTTTCTTTACTTTGCGTGTGACAATTGTGAGTAAAATAAAAATTATAAACAATGATGAAAAATAAATAAATTTTTTTTTTTACGAAACGATTAATAATAATAATTAATAAAAGAATTAAATATAATGAAAAAGAAAACAACTCACGGTAAATGATATTCCTTCAACAGAGCCGACAGCAAAGCAACGATCACCTGCATTGCAAGCTCCGCTTAATATTTGATGACAATTCATAATTGTTCGATTGACTTAGATCATTTTCACGAATAAATTTATATAATACTAGATATTAATTTAGCTGTCGTTATGACAAACACACGTTATTTTAAAAACTAAATTCCCGAAAAGGAATTTAATAGTTGACGTGACACACAGTAATCTAGCAGTAGAGTGTCGGCCATCTTTAAATGGAACTCTTGATTTTGCGCTGTTGCCACATTTCTTCATTTTACCACACTTTTTGGATAAGTAGTTTATATTCCCAACGACGGATGTCGCTCAATTTCAAATTTGAAAATATATTTTCAAATTTTATTTTGAAATAAAGCATTTTTTAAAAATATCAAAACTATTTAATTTTTAATAATAAAAAAAATATATTAACTGCTCTTTTAATCAATTTCAATCAAACAATTGACATTTACGCGGAACAAAAAAGTGTTAAAAATATTTTAATACTGTTTTTAAAAAATAATCGAATAATCGAAAAATAATTGTAATTGATTTATTTTTTAGTATTTGATAGAATTTTAAAATTCATTTTAAGAACTTTGAAATTTTTTTTTAATAATTATAGTAATTTGTTTTATAATTATTGAAAAATTCTTCAAAAATCTTAAAATGAACATTAAGGGCAGGTCAAAGTCGATGTGATTTTCCCATTAAACGAAATTTTTTTTGCAACTTCTTTAAGTACGAATTTTATTACAAAATATTGTTTTAAATATCTAAAAAGAAGTTATTTAATTAAATTATTGTTTAATTTTTAAATTGACATAATAATTTTTAATAATTTATAGATTGAAAAAAATATTTCGTTCATTTGAACGCTCATTTATTTTTGAACAATAAATTTCAAGACAAATAAAATCCTGTTTTTTATTTTTAAATTAGTCAAAAATGGAATTAGAAAAAAATTTTTTTTTAATTACTGAAGAATCAAAATAAATGAAAAAAACTGTTATTTTAATGGTTATTCATTTTTCTTTTTTTTTTTTTTTAATCTAATCCTTAAACTTTTGCGTACCAAAAGAAAATAATCTGATTTTTCAGTGACATTGAGAACATATTATTTTAAATCGTAATTGTTTAAAAACATTGTTAATAAGATTTAGACATTCATTATCAAAAAAAAAATCATCAATTACTTCAAAAATAAATATTTTTGAAAAAAAATTTTATGGGGAAAATAATATGTATAGATGTATCAATAAAAAAATAAACCATTTGAAAATCAATGACGAAAGTGTGTCAAGTGTTTTTTTTCATTTATTTTGACACTAAAAATTAAAAAACAAATTTTTTTTCAATTTCAATTGTTAATAAATTTAACAAACAAAAAATTTTTTTTTTGTTCTTATATATTTTGAAATATATTGATCACATTAGAAGTATAATATTGTAATTATAATATAGAACGTAATAATGCGTTCTAATTATTAAAATAAATTTTTATTCGAAATTTTATTTTATTAAAAGTTATTTACTTACATTCGTGAATTTTAAATGAAAATATGATTTCAAAACAATATGCATTTTTTTACTGTGTCAATTGACAAAGCATAGCAACGCCCCTTATAATCCAATGCTCTGCTGGTTTTTCCGTTGGAAGTTTCATTGCAATAACAAAATTAGTAGAATGACCCGTTGTAGAAAGAACACCTTTCCTTTCACCAGTTTTATAAACTGGACAATTGTATGTTTTTCTCTCTTTAATTTCATCTTTTTTCATAGGAATAAGCCAAAGCTAGAAAAAAATAAAATATAATTATAGCAAATTAAAATATTTGTTAATTTTTACTTTACATTAAAAAAAATTAAAATTACTAATTTTTAATTAATTAAAAAAAAAGTTAAAAAACTGCTCATTTTTAATAAACAAATTTTAGTTTCATCGATTTGTTAAAAAACAATAATTAATACATAACTTACATATGGTACTGTATTGTACAAAACTTTTGGTAGACTTTCGTCGACAATCATTTTTTCCATATTGAATCTTGCGCCATCCAAAAATAAACCATAAACATAAACTCCATCCTCTGGTGAAATATCAAATTTTTTCTCTTTCATTATTTTAAAATCATATATCAAAAGGTCAATAGGAATTCCATATTTTCGAGCAAAATTTTGTCGTGCGCCAGTTAAAAAAGCTTGAGTGAAAAAAAATCCCGATAGCCAAAATGTTACGGGTGGTCCATTTTCATACCATAACTGTAAAAAATATAAAAAAAAAATTTGATACAGTTTTGGAAATTGAACTGTAATAAAATCAGGTCTCGAATCGATTTTAAGTCCCAAAAAATCGTTTTATTCGATTTAAATTAGAAGTAAAAATCGATTTTTTAAATGTTAATATGTAAATTTATAATTTAATAAATATTTTATTTCTATTAATAATTGTTATTAGATATTATAAAAATAAATTTTAATAATTCCTTAATAAAAATAATTGCATAGAAATTTATCAAGAATTTTTATTTAAATAAATAAATAATATTTCCAAATTAAAAAATGTTTTAAATAATTCAATTTTCAAAGAATTGTTTTTTAAATTATTTGAAAATAATTCATTTCGCTAAGACTTTTTACATTCAAATTTTCAAAATAATTGAATTTTTGAAGAACTACTCTTTGTACAAAAAGAAAGTCATAGGTATTTTGTTTTTAAATAAATTCATTTTGTAAAATAAGTCAAAAAAAAGTCAGAAAAAGTCATACAATCCAAGGCCTGTAAAAAGGAAGAAATGAAAAAAAAATAAATAACGAACCTGAAGAAATTTGAGACGTTCGAGAAAATCGATTATATAACTTCCTAGGGGTTTTAAAGATGGATAAGAATTCTGCTTCCAGAGAGTTGGAATTTTTCCAGTCAATATAGATCCAAATACTTCTTCGAGTTCGAATGACATAACAATAAGACCTGAACGAACCACACAAATAGGCAAATAAATAAATAATTAGTCTAAGTAATTAATTAGATCATTAAATTTTTTTCGAAAATTAACTTTGGTACTGATAAGTAGGTTTCAGTTTCATATTAATAATTACTTTAATTTTAATACAAAAAATTAATAAATTTTAATTTAATTATTTTTATTACACAATTTAAAAAAAAATGAAATTCGAAAATCGCGATTTTGATCCGAAAATCGTGAAATTGGTTTAAAATTGATTAGAAAACAATGCAATTTAAAAAATATATGATTTTTATTGTTAATGATTAAAATATTTAAAATAGTGTAAAATAGTTTTTTAATTTTTTCAAAAATTTGTCCTTAATTTATAATTTTTAAACTTATTTTCAAAATAAAAATTATTATATTATATTTGTTTCAAAAATTAATTTTCAAAAATTTCTTAAATTCTCCAAAATAAATAATATTAATAAAAAAATAAAACGTTTGACAACCTCGAATAGCTCTTTTTAAATTTATGAGACTAATCCTGATGCATTGCAAGAGTTTGTTGAATCTTCCCATTTCTTGAACCAACACAGTATTCATACTTTGATTGTAAGAAGTTGGATACTTTTCAAGTGCATCGATTAAATTGTAATCACTCGGAAGTTTACTGAGTATATCCGTAGCTACTCCAGAAACAATATCATCGCTTGATAGTTCTCCAGTTCCAGTTGATGTTTCCTAACAATAAAAATTCAAATATCATATCTAGATTTTTAACTAAAAACAGAAAACATTAATGACACTAATATTAATTTATTAAAATTGACACTAATTTTCTTACCTTAAGGTCCCAAATATCCTGATAGTAGATAACAAAAAAAAAGCATTTCATAAACATAACATTATTTTTAAATAATAAATGTAATATTTTAATAATTAATTAATTAATATTTTTTTACCTTTCGATCCTGAAGGCATGATATTAAAAATTTTGTAGTTATTATTATTATTATTAGCAATTAACTAATTTTTAATATAAGAATTTTACGAAAAGTAAAAAAAACATACTTGAGTGAGTAAAAGAGAGGAGAATAAAAGTTCCGTTTCATTTTGATCCTTGATGATGTCAGCATTTTCATTCATTCCAAATACACTTGGTGACGTGATGAGCGGAAGCTTTTTACTATACTCTAAATAAACCTCGTATTCTTTTGCATTTGGACAATAGTAAATATCGGATGTTTCATCAAAATTATACATTTTTTCCTCCAAAAGTTCTCTGAAAATTCGTAAAAAAATTTTGATAAAAATTCTTTTATTCGAAATATTTATTAAAATTATTATAATCAAGCAATTTTTTTTATGACAAGTTTTAATATAACGGAATTTTCTTTTTCTATATATATATATAAAGGAATTTCAGTTATATAATGATTGTTCTAAATAAAATTTTCGTACGAAATAAATAATTAGAAAGAAAAAATAAAATAAAAATAGTCAAAAATATTTTTTTTTTACATTTTATAAGAAAGAAAAATGACTTTTAGCCAAATTTTCTTTTCTTCAAATTATTATTTGACAGAAATTTTATTAAATTTTTTGAATTTTTTTTTATTTGCTCTAATTTTTTATTAAACAGAATAGTTATTTAAAAGAATTTTTATTTTACACAAAGAATAATAGAATTTGTATTTGACAGAATTTTTAAAAAACGCCGAATTTTTATTTTACAAAACTTTCATTTGTTCGAATAAGCATTTGACAGACAAATTTATGCACAAATTTAAAAATTAACTAATAATAATTTTGTTGATTTGTGCCAATTGGTTAATTTAAAAATTAGTTGGCCAAATTTCTTTGAGCTATTCATTTGGACAAACAGAAATTTTTTAAAATAAAAATTCGTTATTTTTGGGATTTTTAATAATAATTCTGTCTAATGAAAATCCTTATACAAATTTTGAGTTCTCCACAAAATTTTAGATTAATCCGAGAATAATTTTTATGAGAGAACCTGAGGAGAATATTTACATGTGGAATCACATGACCTTAAATAAAAATTCTGTAATATAAAAATTCGTTCACATGGAATTTCTGTTAAATAATAATTCGAAGAAAGGAAAAATCATCTAAAATTAAATTCTATAGATAATGAAATTCTGTCAAATGAAAATTGTAAAAAATTGATTTTAGATAAATTTAATAAATAAATAATTTAATATAAATAAAAAAAAAACTCCATTTATGTACTTACTCATTGTAGAACTTTTCCAAAATAGTGACAAGAGTTCTTCGATCCCATTCGTCAGTGACACGACCACCGTAATTACATTCACCGGTCAAATATTTCAATGCCTCAAATTGAACATCATTATATTGATCAAGAAAAATATGCAATTGTAGTACACTAACGCGTAAATCAGTTTCATTAAATTCATATGGTTTATTCCATCCAATGGGACCAAATTTTCTTCGTTCTTGAACAATGGCATGAAAAAAGCACAACGAATAGAGAAGTTTTTTAAATGTCTCACTCTGATTACATGATTCAAAAAATTCTATATCACTTATTGGATCACTTAAATATGATCTAATAATATTGGCTCTCAAGCCTTTTGGCGGTTCATTTGTCATTTTTATTCCATTTTGTAATATTGACACGGGAAAATGTTCCGCTGGATAACTCGTTAACCAAAGACGAAAATCAGAATGAATTGTATCGGGTAATAGACCTTCGCAAATTTTCTCCAATGTTCCCATCCAACTTTTTGCAAGATGACAATTTTGCAATACCACCCAATGTCCATATTTCACACCGTCATTTATTAATTGTACTGCAATTGGACCTTGTCCTAAAAAAAAAAAAATTTTTTTTCATTTTTCCCCAAAATTAATTTTCAATTTTAACTTGAAAAATCCTTTTTTAAAAAAAATTAATTAGACATATTATTTTGTGTTCAATTTTTTCTAAAATACAAAAAAAATGTATTAAATTAACTGTGTTTTACAAAAAATTTTTAAAAAAATGTTATAAATAAATAGGTAAATAATGTTCGAAAAAAAATTAGTTTAAAAAAGTAATTTTTTTTTAAACATTTAGTAAAGTTTACTAAATGTTTGTTTGGATAAGAAAAAAGTGAAAAATGTTACCTTGTCCTAAGGAGAGAGAGAATAATCTATTTGCACCGAAACCCTGATCGTCAGCGAATTTAAGAAGCACTTGTGCTGGATCCGCTCCAGGAGTTAGAACAAATATCAATGGAATGCAACAGTTGGAATCGGCATAAGAAGCTGTCAAGTCAAATGGAGGTGGATCCACAAATTTTGTTCCCATTTGAGCTGAGGAAAAAAAAAAAATTTATTTCACTGAAAACATTTTTTTATCTCACATTTTATTTTATTTATTTCACTAACAAGTTCTTTACTAAATTTACATTTTCTGTAATAACAAAAAAAAATTTCAGAAAATTTTAAGTATACATATAAATTAAATAACAACAATTTTTTTTTTTTAATTATAAAATAAAGGTGGTGTCTCTCCCTAAACTTATAAATTATAATTTATATTTTACACAGAAAAAAAAACCCAAAAGAATTGAAACTTCTTTAGTTGAATATTATTGTGATATTGAATGAGAAAAATTGAAATTATAAAGAAAATTTTGTGGGGAAAAAATTTAACAAACCTTCAACAAAGTCTTGAATACCAGGAATAACTTTATCAGGACGAATGCATCTCAGAATTAAAAGTTTTTGAAATTTCGTTAGATTATGAAAAGGTTTTGGAATTATTGACAATTGAGGTTCTTTTGCGTCAAAAAATGCCCTCCAGTCATTTATATTTTTTGTAAATTCCTCACGAATATTCTGCGTCCATAAAATAATTTCGATTAACGATAAATTTTTTTTTTTTACAGTTTCATTTCTTTATTCTTTATTTTAGACTTCTTAAAAATTGTTCATTTCTCAAAATAATTCAAAGCATAAGAACTATATTCATAATTTCTCTTAAATTTCCCTTGAATTAATTTTAATTATACGATGAAATTTTGTCAGCAAAATTTTAATTATTTTATTTGATTCTATTTGTTTTAACTTAATATTCAATTTATATTTAGAGATTCTTTTTTTTTTAAATTATTTTTCTTTAGTTAAAAATCGCATTAATTTATATAAATGAGCGAGATTTAACTTTCTATTAAATATGTACATAAAAGAAACTAACTTGAAATCCTTCGACTTGATTGAGACGGCAAAGTTCATTCCACATTTTAACAGGAAGCCAGTCTGTTGGATTCTCGTGAGGATTTTCAAGAGCAACGCCTCCGGTCAATAGGAACATCCACTGAGATTTTAAAATTCCCCCTTGATTGTTTAAAAGATTCACAGCGAGTAAAAGTGAAAAAAGTAGTTTGTCTTTCTCAAATAACGACCTGCAGATATTTACGTAGAGAGAATAAGTAAAGTGCTTGGTTAAATCATTTAAACGTATTTCGACATTCTCCTGTGGCTCTGTATTGTCAATTGACATTTTAAAAAGATTCACAAACCACATCAATGAATACTGATACATTGGATCTATATTTGATAAAATTGCTGAAAACATAATTATATTTTTTTTATTTCATTAAATTTATAAATAAAATTTGTAATTTAAATTTAAATTAATAATATTTATATAAAATTAAAAAATATAAAAATAAACCAAGAAAATAAATATAATTTCTATAATATAAAAAATATAAATAATTATCTAAATTTCAATAATTAGAAAATTGTTTCTTATATCGATTTTAAATGTTTTTTTTTCATCTCATGTTTATCTTTCTTTTACCTTACACAAAATTTGAGTGTTTCTATAAGTATTTCTCTTAAAATTTCATTAATTAAAAAAAACATGTCATAAACTCAAAAATTGAGTTTTTAAATACCTTTTACATTTCGAATCATAAAAAAGTTTCAAAAACAAAATGTTAGGAAAAAGAAAAGTTTCTTCTGAAAAAATTTAATTGATTCCTCACATTAAACTTGTTGGAATTTTTTTGAGATATCGAATTGAAAATTATCAAATTTTTATTTAGCAGAATTCTATATGTATATTAAAAAAACTGCTAGGCAAAAGTTCAGATAAATAGAAATTCAATTAAATCAAAATTTAGTTTAATAGAAATTCTTCGATATGAAAATTCGTCTCATTATAAAATCTACTTTACAAAATTCCGCTAAATAAAAATTCGATAATTTTTAATTTGTTACCACAAAAATTTCGATGTAAAAATAATGTGGGGAATTTTGATGTGTCTCCATTTTTTCATATAAATATAATCTAGTTGGTTTTTTTTCGAATTTTTAAATAAAAATTTTTTTTTTATTAATTATGCAAATATTACCGGTGGTAAAAAAGAGAACAGTTGAGTGCACTGCTATTGGTTTATACTGCAATCTAGTGGCATCGATCGACTTCTCAGTTACTTCAGACGTCGCTTGTTTGAC
Source organism: Leptopilina boulardi (assembly GCF_019393585.1). NCBI lineage: Eukaryota > Metazoa > Arthropoda > Insecta > Hymenoptera > Figitidae > Leptopilina > Leptopilina boulardi. Next base: position 813,729 of record NW_026137980.1, read on the forward strand.
TTGGATTTCGTTGCTCAATACTTTCGAGGAAGTCAAAACATTAATTGCTTCCTCGTCTTCGAGAATATTTCCCTCTGCCACTGACAGAACTTCCAATATTTTATCCTCGGTTTCTTTTAAAAGTCTGAAATGAAATTTATCTCTCATTAGATTCTGATCATTTTTTTGAATAAAATTTTACATGAATATTATTATTATTATTATTATCAGAATATGAAATAATATATTTTTCAATGAAAAATTATCGATTTATAATTATTTCTATTTTCAATTTTTTAAAAATTTTTCCCCTTTGATATTATTGTAAAATAATTAAATAAATTTCTATAAAAAGTGATTTTTGACTTAAAATTTAATTTATTCAATAGATTTTTGATCGCTTTTTTTTATTATTTATTTAAGTATTTCTTTTATATTAAATTAAATATTTAAAAAATAAAATACTTTTTGTTTGCAGCGCCTTGAATGATAAGGGTATTTTTTTCTGATTCTAGGTCAGGTCTTTCTTTAGCTACAACGATTCCGAGTAGTTGATCCTCTAATCCATCTGGAGTTATCACAAAATTTATGAGTGTCACCTTAACCGCAATTTCAGGCAGGTAATGCGGATTGCCCATTTTTGTCGTAATATATAGTCTAAAAGTTTAAAAAAAAAAAATTTTTTTTAAATAAAAAAAATTTAGATATTTTTAAATTTATTAATTAGTCGAATTAAAAATATGATTATTTATTATTTAATTAGTATTTTATTATCTCTAAATAATAAACATTTATTACTATACAGTGAAATTGAAATTTAAAAAAAATTAATAAATTTTTATGAAAATTTGATGAAATATTTTTACAATAGTTTCAATTTATTTTTATTTTGAATAATTTTAAAAAGCAAATACTATAGATTACCTAAAATCAGTATTGTACTCGACAATAGATTCTCCAAGTTTAATGCACAGGGCTCCACCTTGTTTGAAAGTCAATTTCAACAATACTGGCTCTAACATTGCATCCAATTCATCGCCAACATTTTCCAATAAAATTGGTTGACCAAATTGAATGGCATTTTCGAGAATTCGAGGATAATCGACCTGTGACAATCGAATGATACTCATATTATTTTGCTTCTCCATATTTTTAATCCATTTATTAGCCTGGCTCTGAGGATCAATCATAAGTGGCCATCGTCTTGAATTTCTGAAATTTTAATTAAATTACAAATTTTAATTATTTATTATTAATAATATAGAAATTAGTATTTTTATCATTTTCTTTCGAAATAATTATTTTTCGATTTCTGTTATCAATATTTTTAGTTTTTTTTTCTGTTTATCAATAGCTTGTGCTGTGTACGAGGAGATGTCGATTTAATTACTTGACAATGATGCCGTTGTCAATGGAAAATGAATCTGACGGTAAGCCGGCTATGTTCCAAGATCTAATCGAAACTTGATCGCCTAATATGTCACGTAACTGAAAATCTCGAGAACAAATAACGCTTAAACTGTTACATAGATGAATCCAATTTTCAATTTGTTGAATTCTAAAGGGCATTGTAAATGGTCCCAAATAGGCGACAATACCCGAGGCAATAATCACATCTCCCGTTAGACGATGATATCTGAAAAAAATTTTCAGGTTTTTTTTTGAAAATTTCTAACAGTGAAATTAAGTGAATTATTAAAAACAAAAATAAATTTATAAATTAAAAAAAATTAACAATTTTCATTAGTTAAAAATAAGACAATTTGCTGAAAATTTTTAATTTCTCATCTTGTAAAAACTATAGAAAAAGAAGAATTTATAATGTTTTTTAAAAATAATTCAAAAAAATTAAAATAAAAGGAACTAAATTTATTTAGTTTTTTTTTTTGCTTTTTGAAATGTAATAAATTCAAAAGCGTTATTAAAAATCGGAAATGTTTATTAATTTCAAAATATATTATCTACATAATTAAAATTTTTTTTTTTATTCTTGTATAAATTAATTTAAAAATAAATTTAAAATTAAAAATTATTTTGTAATAATAATTAAAGGAAATTAAATAAAAATATACCTTTCTCCTAATGCTTTAGCAGAATCAGACCATCTAATGTATTCTCCACCTAAACCGCCAATTAATTCCTCAGCTCGTTTTAATTTCAGCTCACAATCACTAACTTTATCCGTCATTGCTTGATAATCGGCTTTTTTTGCTAATAACTTTTCCTCTAATGCTCCAAGTTTTTCCTATTAGTGAAAAGTGAAATTTTTTTAAATTTTTCTAACTAAAAATTTTCTAGTTTCAAAATATGCATTTTAAACATATTTTTTTTTTAAATTTCACTCAAATTTATATTTTTTCAGAAAAGTAAGGTACATTGTACCCTTCTCTATTATACACTAAAAAATGTTAACCCAAAATCTTTTCACATTTTAAAGAAAGTTTAGTTTTCATTTTTTACAAAACACATTTTCCCATACTAGATCAGGCGATAATTTTCTACATGTCCTTAAGAAGCGATAGACAAGTAAAAAAATTTTTCAAACCCATACAATTAATTTGTTCAAAATTACAAAAGAGGTATTAAAAAATTATTTACTTCTATAAAATCTAAAACCATATTTTTTTCATAATGAAAAATTGAAGAAAAATGATTTTTCACCATTTTTTTTGTGCCTTGTTTAGAAATTTAATTTTTTGAAAAAATTGAAATTTCTAAAAATTCATAGAATTAATTCTTTAGAATTTGATGAAAAAAGCCTTTAAATAAGTTATCAATGAAAAAAACATAAATACTGAAAAGATAAAAAAAACGACATTGAACGTGAAAATGATAAACATTGATTTTAAAATACTTTTTTCTCGATACACGGAAATTTTTTACAAAATCGGTCAAAATATTAAGGAGTTTTATTTTATAAATTTACTAAATACAAAAGATTGTGCAAATCCATACAAAAACGCGATTGTAAGACGAAAAGTAGGAATGTAATATAATAACAACTGCGACTTTGTCCTCCCTGCTCTCTTCTGCCATCTGACGGAGGCAGGACGTAATGAACCTCTCATTATATTACTTTCCTACTTTTCACTTTGCAATTGCGATTTTGTATGGATTCGCACAATCTTTTGAATTTAGTAGATTTATAAAATAAAACTCTTTGGTATTTTGGCCGATTTTGTAAAAAGTGTCCGTGTTTCGGGAAAACACATACTCTAATAAAACTAATTTTTTACGGCTTTTTATAGGTTATAAAAAAATTACAAGGTTTTTTAATATTTAAATCATAAAAAAACAAATAAATTCAAATAAGTATTAAAAAAATAATCATTATATTGATTAGACTGTGTTTTAAAGTTCCGTAAAATTAAAATAAAAATTAATTTATTATAACACAAAATGTTCTTTTTAAAAATAAAAATTTACTAGCAACTAAGTATTGAAAAATGAAAATATTCTCTTAATAAAACTTAAGTTGTGCTAAATTTTTGAAAAAAATATTATTTTACAATATTATTTAGCACAATTTTTACTTTTTAAAGATTCTCTCTGGAAAAATTTTAAAATTAAAAATTTTTTTATCAGCCAATTAAAAAATAATAAATTTTTTTGAAAAAAATATTTTACAATATTATTTAGCACAATTTTTACTTTTTAAAGATTTTCGCTGGAAAAATTTTAAAGTTAAAAATTTTTTTATCAGCCAATTAAAAAATAATTAATTATTTTGAAAAATATTTACGTATATATAAATAAACAAATTATTATTAATATTATTATTGTTAGTTATATTGTTATAATAATAATAATTTTAATTTAATTTCGCAATGGAAGATTAAAGTATTATTATTATTATTATTATTATTATTAATTATATTACCTGAATTAATTGTAGCTGCTTTCTCTTAATATTCAATTTTTCAATAGCATCATTATAAACCGCTTCAGCTTCGGCCAATGCTTTTTTCTTTGGTGCAACAACTTTTGCAACTTTATCGTATTCAGAAATTGCATAAACCCATTTGCACAGACCTTCGCAAGCTGTTGACGCTGTTTTTATTTTATCTGAATCAAAATTGATATTCGTCAAATAGTGCTTGCGAATTTTATCCATCACATTCTCTGGAATATTGTCCTTGTCAAAATTTATTAATGAATCCAAAAATTTCACATCACTTAATACTTTTAATGACACCTTCCAATAATCATCACCCATTCTTCCGTCCGGCTGTTGTACTCTTTCCGGCTTCATTTCCTATAGTTTTTTTTATAAATAATTAATAGTAAATTCCAGGTAATGAAATTCAGTAAAATTGAAAATCTAATAAATCCAATTTAGAGCAAAATTGATAATAAATTAAAAAAATTTATTATACATTAATATAATTAGAATATTTTTTTTTGGGAAAATAAATTGATTATTACCTTAAGAATACAGACACTTTCCATGACTAATTTCACTCCAGCTGGAGGACTTTTCATTGCCTTGACTACAGCAATATCAGTTACAGTTAGAGTGTTGAGTGCGGTTTGTGCTTTCAACAAAATTGGCAATGCTTCCGATAAATTTGCATCACATTCAGCTTTTATTTCTGCAGCTTTTCCAGCAACTTCCTACTCACAATAATAATATCAAAATTTAATATTTCTCTTCTTTTTTGCATTTTGTATTAAAATTTTCTTTTATAGACAAAGAATTTTATTTTTTTATTTCGAATTAAATTTTGTTTTTAAATTTTATAGCAATTTTTAATTAAGTTAAAAGCTTTTTTTTTGACTAAATAAATGCATTTTTAAACTGGAAACGCAAAAAGCTTAACGTAAATGTGAAAATAAATAAAATTCTTTTTAAATTTATGCAACTTTACGAATTTTTGTAATTTAAATGAAAAACATTTTATTTGAAATATTTAATGGAAAACTAGTTAATAAAAAGCAAATAATTATTATAATTAGTAAATTTCAATACCATAGCTGCTTCTTCGTCGATTTTAACAATTTTTTCTATTTCTGCAACTTCAGAACTTTCTTTCTCAACGGAGGCTAAAATCTTTTGAACATCCTGCGCAGCTGTAACTAAAAGAGGTTGAAGTCGTTTCAATGTTTCCTGCATTTCGTGAACTTCTTGTCGTGTTGTGTCTAATCTTCCAAGACCACCTTCGTATCTCGCTTTGGCCAAGAGAATTTCGCTGAATTAAAGAAAAAAATTTTTTATTTACTTTACAGTTTACAATACTTATTTTGTTAAAATGTTTTGTCTTATCTAGTAATGTAATATTTTAATTTCATTAGTTTAGTAAATATTAAATATATAGTAAGTATTTTAAATATTACTATATTTTTTGTCCATGTGTTTAACCCCTTAATTGCTGATGACGAAGATTTTGATCGTCAAATCTTCGTCATCGCAGTTAAGGAGTTAAATAAAAATTGAATAAAATAAATCATATCAATTATTTGTAAAATATAAAAAATAAATTCACCTTCTCTTCTTATTCAGCAAATCTTTAAAGGTGTTTATCATTTCCAAATAAGAAGTTGGTGTAACGTAAGTTTGTCGTCCAAGACGTATGAAAAATTCTCGACTTAAATTTTGAGTGGAAATGTGGAAAAATTGACACATATCTATTCCAGCTTTTCTCTCGTGCTCTGTTAATTCTACTTCCCCAAGAAATCGTGTTGCAACAGCCAATAGAGCATCTTCAGGCCACGGCTAATTACAAATTTAAAAAAATAAACAAATAACAAGTCCGTGCCCCCACAGCACCGAAACTTTCCTTCCTAATTATAATAATAATTATAATTAGGAGAAAATTTTATTTAAATGTTCAGGAAAGTTTTACAAAGTTTTACACTAAACATTTATTTAATCGGGACATTTAAATCTTTACACAATTTTCACTAAACATTGCAATTAAATATTCCGAACATTTCAAATAAATATTTAGGAAATCTTTAGAAAAAAAGAAAAAAATAGTAGGGTCAACTGGGGTAAATCCGAACGCTTTTAGTAAGTTTCAACAATAACATAAGTTTTTTCTTTAAAAAAAAAATACTTCCGGTATTCTGGTGCATGAAGTTGTTACTTTACTTCCATAGAACAATTTTATGGGGTAGAAAAATTTTTTGATAAATTACAATCGCAGGAAACTTAGCGTTCGTATTTACCTCGATACTTTGCAACTTTCCTAAAATATGGGGGTAAATACGAACGCCACTGTATTTCAGAAAAATCTTAGGGAAAATAAATTTAAAGTATTGCAATTGTTAAACTTATATAAAAACTCAAAAAAATACGATAATAAACCTATTATGTAATAATGCATCATATATAAATACAAAAATCAAACAGGTTAAAAATTAAAATGCATTACACAATTAAAACCTTCAATAACTTTATCAAATCATAACGGATTTTTGCAAAACTTGGTACAGAAAGTATTTTGGAGTGATTGAATGTAAATACAAAAATAAAAGTCAAATTTTTTAAATTCAAAATGGCGGACTTTCCTAAAACTTTTTTTTAAAAATGATCAAATTTGCTAACCCTGAAACCTCCCGAGTAACAATTTTCGAGCGAATCCAATGAATTTTTTAATTCTCGTCCGCCATTTTGAATTTTGAAAAACTGACTTCAAATTGGTAATTAGCGACCCCAAAAACCGTAGAATACCAAATTTTATTAAGATCCTGAAAAACTTTTTTCAACAAACCATTTGGCAAAAAAATTGAAACACTCCTTCGAGAGAACAGAGATTAAGTTTCTGCTTATTAATTACTAACGAGGATACGTATAGAAAGAAAAACTTTTTTCTATGTACTTTTATAATGTTAAAATAATAGTGTAATCAAATAAAAACAATTTTGTGTGGCTTTGATGTAAAAAAAAATTATTAAAAATACCGTTCGGATTTACCCCAGTTTTCCAATTTTCTTGGGTAAATACGAACGGTCTGATATTATTAATAAAATTTTACAGAAGGCAAAAATCAAATATAGTTTCTGTTCTAGTATTCATAACAAACAATTATAAATAATAAAATGAATTTTTAGCTTCTTTTTCTTCAAATACGAGACAAAATACTGAAAGAGTGTCATCTTTGATTTTCAATCTTTTTTGCAATACTTGTTATCTTTGTTTATGCTGTTGCTAATTAACAAACAAAAAATGGGATAATACTTAGAATCTCTTCAAGAGGATCTGAGGTAAAAATTCTCATATCGAACTTATTTTTAAAAATTTTAATTAAGCTGAAATAATTAGCGTTCGGATTTACCCCCCGTTCGGATTTAACCCGACTGACCCTAATTTGAAAACAAATTAGAAAATAAAATTAAAATGCAAGTCTAACTAAGATTTCAGTTATTTCGGAGTAATAAAACAATTGCAAAGAAACTCAGGAATATTAATCTACATATAAAACGAAATGTGTCAACTAAATATGAAATCAAAATATTCACTAGTTTTTTACGATGAATTAAAAAAAAATTAAGTGATTCCGTCCAAATGAAAAAAAAGGACGATTTCAAAATTTTTGCTAAATTTTTAATCCCAAAAACTAGTGAATATTTGGATTTTATATTTAGTGAAATTATTACTTTTTATATAGAGATTAAAATTATTTAATTTTATTGAAATTTGGTTTACACACTCCGAAATAGCTGAAATCTTACATGGACTTGCACAGAAGGGAAAAAAAATTAAAGAATAGAATCAAGAAATTTCATAAAACAGTGTTCAGAATATAAAAAGTAATATAAAAAATGAAATAAAATTTTAAAAATTAATTAACAAAACTAGGTGAATATAAAAGGAAAAATAAATAAACAAAAATAATAAATAGTTAATAAGAAGAAGAAAATTAATAAAAGGATAAAATAAAATAGTGAATGTAAAGAAAAATAAATAATAGATCATTAATTTGAAAAATAATAAAGATATTGAAAAAATGGATTAATTGAAATTTTTATATTTCTTTTGGGATACTAACCTGCAACCAATCGATGGTACAACAATTGACAAGTGCAGGAAATTTTCTGATTCTATTTCGAAAACCATCTCCAATTGCTGACATCGCTACCACAATGTGTAATTGCTCACGAGCCAATTGAACAAATAAATTAAAAAGAGCCACTGGACTTCCATCAGTTTGCATTGTTCTTTCCCTTTGACGATCCACTTGACGCATTTTTTCACAAATCTCAGCTTTCTCGTCAGCGTTAAACAAATTCGGCACCTAAATTATATACAAGAGAACATTTTTTAAGTTTATTTTCAACAATATTAAATAAATAAATAAAAAAAAATTTCTTTATCTCTCAGGCACAAACATGGCGATTTTAGATACCTAAAATCCAAGTATAAAGGAAATCATTTATTCTCCCGTCTGAAAAAGGAGTCTATATTAACCCTAGGGTAAAAATGAACAGCATTTTCAAACGGTAGAACTAATGAATGGCTTTATCGCCCGCCGTCAGATAACATAAAAGCGCGACGTTTGTGCCTTTGGAAAAAAACAAATCGTATCATGGATTTAAGGTGGACAAATGTTAACTTTGACGACTGCTCCTATTCTTGTAACTTAATATACAATTAAAATTTATCAAGCGCGAGTTACACTAGCTTAAAAAACAAGATAAACCAATAACAGAAATTAGAAAAATTCGACAACTATTCTTCATTGAAAAATTAAAAAAAAATTCCTAATTTCTTAACACAATATAACTAAGGAACTATTTTACTTCTCATTCTAAGGAGAAAAACCACCAAACAACCCGTGACACAAGCAACCCTTATCTTTGACAACGACTCTTCATTGAAAACAACAAAAAAAAAATTTCTATTTTCCTTCTCAACTGAAATTAAGAAAAAGTCAATTTTTTCATCCTTTTTGAGATGGGAAATAAGTAAAAAAAAAACACAAAAACAAAAATGAAACGACCAACTTTAATATGTGACAACGAATCTCTATTGTAAACTAAAAAAACAAAACTTATTTTCTTTCCTGACTAGAATTAG